>NC_043707.1:84595617-84627082 GCF_006229205.1 Suricata suricatta
GGGGTCAATCCTCTCCAGACTGAGACTACAAGAAAATTATGGTTTCCAAATAAATATCAAGTTACTGTGGACAGAGGAGAAGGAACTAGACCCTGGGAAGGCTAAATAAATAATTAGAATGAAATAGGAATAACTTTTTTTTTTTAGAATGGTCAGAAAAAATAGGATGGTCAGAGTATTTTTAAACCATATACACATGTGCATATGCACACGCATCCTGAGTTTGCCACAGTGAGTGGGTCTTTCAATAGCAAAAGAAATCAGTAGTATGAGGGTCAGTCCCTGGGGAACAAAGTAGAGTGGAACAAAAGATTAAGGCATACATTTGTCTTATGAGCAACCTTTGAAAAAACAACCCAACTCAACAGAGATGGTTTTCGGTTTATTTGAAAACACTATTAAAATGATACGAGAAAACTATAAGATCATCGTGATTTTTTTTTTTATTTCTCATGCCCTTTGGCTCCCTACAGGTTTTGATCTTTAACCTTGTGTATCCAAAAAAAAAAAATCACAAAGCGAAATATTGTTGTCTATTAAGATTATCTCCTCAGCCTCTATGAGATGTCTGAGGTCAACACCAATAATGTATATTAAAAATAAATATAACAAAGCACCATCATCTACTAAGGGAACAAAATGCCTTAAGCAGAAGGGTCATAGAGTTTCGAGCAAGAGCTTCACCTTCTACTAACCCTGCTCTCCTCAAAACTAACCACACTGCCCATCTAGCATCAACTGCAGCTAACTCGACTAAAATAACTAGACACTTTCTCCCATAAATTCAGTAGACAGGCATAAGTAAAGGTGAAAGAGGAAGTCCCAGCAAAGCAGGGAAGGTGGCAGCCAGCCACGCTGCAGGCATAAACAGTGCTATTAGAAGGCAAGAAGCACGGACTCAAGAGGAAGCAAGAGTCAGGAAATGCTAACCTGCCTTTAGCGCTCTGGCAGCCTCAAGGGAGACAATTAACGCAATGTCACCAAAAGCAAACCTCAGCCTTTGACCAGTCCCTGTGAAAAGAAAAAAAAATAGCTTTTCATACACAGTTGTCAAGAAACCTGCTGAACAAAAGTATCTGCCAAATTTTCTGCCCTAAAGATGAGTTTCCAGTGAGTGTCAACAAAATTTGCTACTAAAACACACACAAAAGCAGTCTTTGAAATACCTGCCAGTTCCTTCGTATTGTTGATATTAAGTAAGGCTGCCTAGTTTTTTTAAACACTTTAAAATTGCACAGATTAAGCAGTTTATTCATATAGGGAATGTTTGCCAATAGCCTTGGTTAGAATTAATATTGATTCATAGATAGAATACTCAATGTATATACTAAGTTGATACTCAATAATACTTGCTCATTATATACAAGTCATGGCGAAGGAAATAAACTTATAATTGCATAATGAGCATGCATTTAGTATTTTTATTTTACCTTGTTACTAGTTAAATGCATTCCCAAAAGCCTCCCTCGGTTTTGATAATTCTCTAGGAGGACTCACAAAAATCACTGAATTCTATACTTGTTTACTATTTATTACAACTAAAGGATACATATTAAAGTCAGCCAAGGGAGAAACATAAGACCAAGTCCAGGAAAAACTCCACCCATGGAGCTTCCACAGTCTCTCCCCTTGGAGTCAAGACCAAGTTACTTTCCTGGTACTGATATGTAACAACATGTACAGAGGAGCTCCCATCAGGGAAGCGTACCTGAGACTCTGTGTCTAAAGCCTTTACTGGGGCTGTGTCATGTGTACACAGTTGACTGCTCATGTAATGCATCTGCTGCCAGGCTGTCAGAAGATAGAGTTGATAATCATGTGACCCAAAGCCCCCACCCTGAATCACTTTGTTGATGCGGCTTAAAGCTTCTACACCACACCGTTTGTATCTGGCTAGGCCCAGACCCTCAAGCAAGCAAAGACCTTCCTATCAAGCATGACATTTCAAGGGCTTAGAGGCTACTTCCCAAAAGCCAGGAACAAAGGAAAGACCTTTCTTTGGACGATGTTAAATTCCTCACTACACAACCTGATAAAATATGAGTAGCCATTTATTGTTTTCTAATTTCATTTTATTTTGTTTGTATTGTCAAAAATGACAATTGAATGGTAGAAAAAAGTGATGTGAGTCAAGGTTTGACTCCACAGTTTATTAAAGCCATTAAAAACCCGTATCGTTTTCCTTTTTGTTTTTTTCTTTCCTATCATTCAATTATAAACCAATCAAGTAACTCATAGTTTCTCTAGATAGATCAGGTTGACATAAAGAAAAATTCATGAGAATATATAAAATGACATATTCTAAGGGTTTTAAATATTCTTTAAAGAAAAATATACTTTAAACAGGATAAAAAAATAGAAAAATCATCTTACCTCCAGACAGAACTCTCAAAGGAGAAATTGGGCTTTATAAACCCCAAATGGATAGTACTATGAGGTGATTCTACATGATATCTTGTAAATTAATTTATCTTGTAAATTTAAGGCTAAATACTTGAACAAGTGAACATGAATGAAATAAAGAATAATTGAAGATATTATATTCTCTAGAGAAAAACATTATGGGAATAAAATATAACACTAAATTATTAGACTGCAATTTGAATAAATCAGATGATATCAAAATTTTATCAGATAGGAAAGGAGGATATAAATTATTAATTGAAATTTCTGATAACACTTTGTATTTTAAATTTTAATCCAGGAGTTATTTCCCTAACTCAATTTAGAATAATATTTTTAAGATGTTTATACTTACCCACAAAGAATATATGTTTTGAGATACTGTGTTTTTAAATTTTACATGTTTTCCTCCCTACCTACCCTCTATTTCTTTTTTCATATTTTCCTCTGTTAATTTGGAAACTAAATGCTTATAATACATATTGCAATTATTTTAGTGATTTCTCTTACAGTTTAACACGCAGAGTTAAATACAAATTTTTCTTGTGTGTTTAAATTTGTTCAGTAACCTCTTCCCAAAAAGACAAGAAACTTAGTATGGTTTAGTTATTTGCTGAATAACCTCCTTTCATGAGCACACATGTAGTGTTCTTGCACCATTTTGAATTTTTATCTTGCTGTTTAGTCACACACACACACACACACACACACACACACACACACACACACATTCACTGGTTTTGTTATGTTTTCTTTTTTTTTTCCAACAGTTAATTAACTTTGCCAAAAAATACAACTTTCTGTGTTCCTCCTTGTTCCTTTTGTATCATCCTTCCCTCTGGGGTAATTTTCTTTTTGTTAAAATATGTTTTGGTTTATTTAGTGAGAGCTTATTGGTGGAAAGGTTTCTTACCCTAGGTATGCTTGAAAATTTGTTCAGGATTTTGAATGATAGCTGTGTTAACTCAAAGTCAAAGAACATTGCCACACATTATAGGTCTTACCCAGCACCAAACTTTATTAATGATTCAAAGGAAATAGTCGAGCAAGAGGCTCAGGCAAAACATTCATTTCCTGCAGGAGATCAAAACCACCATATGCAGCTTCCAAAAATGTTCCTTTCCCTACTTTAAGTCGTGTTTTCATTTCAGACAGAACAGTCCTGAGCAATATATGCTAAACTGTTCACAAGAGAAGCCATTAGGGATTTGGAGATCTTTCATCTTATACTCTGATAATTACAGAGATAGGAGAATGTCTAGGTGACTACCCCCCATCTCCCAGCAAGCTATGCCCTATACATCCATAAAGTCCAAGCTCATTTACAATAAGCTATCTAATTACACCATGGATCTCCTACAAAAAACCATTTTCTAGATAAAAACACCCTATCTATAGTAAATACCATTATCATACTGCAAAGAGGTCTCTTCAAAGTCACTGACATCTTTATAAGGAAGTTAGATGAAGGTCATTCACTACTCCTCTCCCCACCACCAAACCAAGTTCCCAATAGGAAAAGAGTGAGTTTCAGGACTGGTATTAACCATTTTCCTCCCAATTGTTTTATGAAATGTCTAATTCTGGCTTCAGATTTTTTATTTTTTATATTATCTCTTCCCTCAGTACTTTGAAGCTGTTATTTCATGATCTTCTGATGTCCACTAGTTACTAATGGGAAGTTTGCTGTCAGTCTAATTGTTGCTCCTTTGTAATAGAGGTAATCTACCCTCTATTCCCTTTAGCTTTTAAGATATTCTTCTTATTAGTGCCCTTTGCAGGTTCAATGTAATGTTATAAGATGTCTAAGTATGTACTGAATTTCATTTATCTTGATTGTCATTCCCTGAGCAGTTTCAATCTTAGCACTACTATGTTTATTTAATTCTGAAAAAGTCTTTTGTTTTCTTATCAAGGATTTCTTCAATATCATTCTGCTTTCTTCTGCAGAAATTTACTTCAGACAGTTGTTGGAGCCCTTCAATCTACTTTCTCTTTTTTCTTAACTATACATATATTCAAATACACATTTTGAAATCATTCTGGCTATTAACCTCTTTTCATGGTTCACTTTTTCTCTGTGCCACTGTCCCAAAGTAAAGATTACCACATATTCTGTCTTTTATTTCAATTCTTCATTTTTAGAACATCTAATATAGTTTTCCATATTTATACCTTTTATTTTGTTTTCAACCTGGTTTTGTTTTGTAATTTCTTCTCTTGCTCCTTCCTCTCCCCTCCCTCTTCCCCTCCTCCTCTGACTCCTCTGCCTCCTTCTCCTTCTTCTGAATAGACATATAAATAATACTTGGGTCTGAATTCTCACTTAGTGAACGTAGATGTGCTCTCTTTCATGATTTAGAGTGAAACAAAAATAATTTTTCTCATCACCAATTCCCAAACAGTCTGAGAGTCTTCCAAATAGAGACCAGCCAGCCATGGATCAGTCAGCTTGGCTCTACTGCCTGGGAAAGTAATGGACCTGCAAATAAATGAAGTTGCCTCTAATGTTGGAGTCCCTAAAAAATCTTGGAATGCTAAGAAAGAATCAGTATGTCTTTATGAAGCACACATCTCACTAGGCCAGTTGAAATTCATTTTTCACACCATAGTCACAGAATGAAGAATTAAAAGTTCATATAGAATAATCAGACGCCTAACCAACTGAGCCACCCAAGGGCCCCTGTTGATACCTTTTATTAAAGACTTGATGGATCCCTCAGTCTCTATAATGAACAACAAATTTCATTTATTTATTGGGCAAGAATCTAGTTTGCTGACAAAAACAATGGAATAATGATGTCACATTAAAATAACTAGTAAATGGTATACAGATGGATGGTTCTAGCTTTCAAAGCATTAGAAGTTATTGGGTGGAAGCATAACGTGTTGAGAATAGTATTTTTCTGAGATTTTTCTAGCATTTATCAGCAGAATAAAAAGATATATGAGAGACAAAAAACATGATTAACTGGGAAGTAAAGTTTTTCAATAGCAATTAGTAAATGTGCCTGAATATAGGCAACAACATAAGGAGAAAGAAATCAAAGAACAAACAAAGAAGTTTTGTAGGTTGGTAGTGGTGAGATGAAGAGACATCCAAGGATGTTAGGAAGAGGTAGAAATTCAAGACAGCCCTAAATTTGAAATCTGAATGACTATGGGATTGATACCTCTACTATTATAAATAGACTTTCCCCATTCACTGCATATTATATGAGTACTGCTATGCATCCCCGTGCTTCTTAACCCTGGCTGCAAATTGGACTGTAAAAAGACCAGCACTTGGATCCTACTTCAAAGCAAGTGAACCTGCATATGTGCAACAGGGTCTAGGCAGCAAAATTTTTTAAATGCTGCCAGATGATTTTGGTGTCCTGTGAGGATATAGACCCTGAGGGGAATATTGACATCTAATGCTTCATCCTTGATGTCCAGGGACTTAGACTTTAGTCGGGAAAAGATCTCATAGGTCAGGTTCAATTCCCTTTACTACACACAAGTTGGTGATTTCGCTGAACCCTTCAGGACAACCTGAGAGTAGTTGGATTAGCAAGATTTTATGCTTTAGTTTCAAAAGAAATTTACATTTGAACCTATATTATAATTTTGGTTAACAAATCTGTTCCTTGTTGAGAAACGTCGCCCCTATATCAGTGTAGAAAAGGATTGAGAGCATTGTAATTATACTACTTGACGTGAGTACTGAACCATACACACACTAACTCTTTAATAACTTTGGGACACTAAAATTAATATATTTAACGCCTTCCTTCTTCCAGATGTACCTTTCTGTAGAGGAAAATTTTATGATCTCTGCTCTTTCCACAACAATTCATCAGTTGTCCCTTTCACTCTGTCCCAGCCTAGCTCTGATCATATCGGCCAGACAAGGTCTCTGTGTCTGCAGCGATGTAAGTTCTTCTGATGAAAGGGTTTTTTCCCCCAGATAATTTTATTAAAGCTTATTGCTTTTCACTTGAAGTCCCCGATTTTCCTGTAGATACTAAATTCAGCTAGAGGATTTTCTCTTCTCAGAAAGTTCAACATCTGCTAATGAAAAATGACCAGAAGTAAAGTACTTATTAGAATGTAATTACAGAGCAAATTATGTTTTTTTAATAGTTTACAATGTGATCCTGCTTACTAAAAGTGGTGTACTCCATTTTACAAATCTTCAACTTTATCCCTATGCTACAACCAAATTATCTTAATGTGTGTCCAAGTGACAAATTAGATGAATGCCTTCCCCCTGAGTCATTTTCTGATAAAGACACATCGTTTAGTTGCAAGATGACAAACTATGTGCTCAAAGTGACAAATCATTTAATTAAAATTTACAAGCGGTTAAATACTGTTTGACCCAAATGGAGGCTGTTATCATGAATCAATTTCAGAGGAGGAACAGGCCTTTTAGAAAAATCAATTCCAAATAACTCTAGCACTTTGGACATCTTGTACAATCTCTTTACAGTGTTTTCGAACACCTCTTCAAGTTAGTGGCAGTTTTTACCTGGTTCAAAAAGAATTTCAATCTAGTTGAAAAGAATGTGAGTTTTACTTAGTACTTAAACTTTTTTCGGTTTCATGAATATTTAATACCACATTCAATGTTCAAGCAAAATGCTCTTCTATCTTAAGAGAAAATAGCTAAAATTTTGATGAGTTATGGTTTTTTATTGCATATACAGGCCAATGGAAATTGCAATCATCTTTCATGAAAAGGCTGGGTAGTTTTTATTGTTTGAGAATAAGGGTGGCCATTGCATTTACTTACTAATACAGTAAATGTAAAATTGCTTAAGTAACATGCTTTATTATTTATGCTCCAACCACATAATGTGAGGGTAGTTTCATAAAAAATATAAATTAGAGAAATTTCATATGCCAGCAGGCTGTAGATCTGTTTTATGGCTCTGACTTAGCAGGTGCCCTTCTGTTTTAGTTGTGCCCTGTAATGTAGTACATATTCAAGCAGTATTGAAATGCAGATAAAAATACAATGCATATATGGCAAGTCAGTCCCTTTCTCCAGAGATTCTATACTTTACAAGCTCCATCATTAGTTGTGAAAGACTTAGGATACTTTTCATCAATTCAGCTCAGCTCTGTGCTCATCTGTTCCATACCAAGGTTGATAAGGTCTTAGGAAATGTATTTGCTCAATTTTGGTAGTAGGACTTTTAACATTGATGGAGTCATCAGATGTGAAAGACTCATCCATGAATTCATCAGTAGTCATTGTTAGACATAGCCTATAGTGTCTTTGTCTAAGCCAAGTAATAGATAGAAATGGTCAGTAAAACATCACAATAATAAGCTGAAATATATATACAATTTCTGGCCCCCAAATCATTCAGTTTGATCATAAGGAAAAGGCAAAGGAAACTGCTGGATCATCTTAAGTGGTTAATATGATATGTGCATATGTAAATCTATTTTGCTTTCTTATCTGTGGCACAGAAACTTAAGTTTTTCACCTTTAGATATGTTAAGAGGAAAGATAATTAATATGCTGAAAAGCACAAGATTTTCACTAGAAAGTAATAATAATTTATTATTTACAATATGCTATATTACTCCATTTAAAATATCCAAGGCCAATAAATTTTGATTTATGAAGACAATTATCAATGGTTACCACCAAATACTTAGATTCCAATGTGCTATATGAAGTCAAGAGCTTGTTTACAATACCAGGTATTGGTTGGAAACACAGCTATAATTTTGAAAATTTTTTTAAATGGGAGAATATTTTATAAAAGGTCAAAAACATAAAGTGCTTCATACTCTACTGGAATTAATGGTTCAGCCAATGTTTATAATGCTATTAACAGTATTCTGAAAAACATATAACCCCTAATTATCTATAGTGGTCATAAATAATTGTCAAACATGCAAATGAGAAAAATTCTATCAAATCAAAATAATTAGTTCACTAGTTAAAATTTCCTCTCATCTTCAAACCTCTGACTTTCGAAAATATGACAGTGAAAAATGAAGGAGTCTTTAGCATACTGTTACTGAAGCATTATTGAAATTTGACTCTGAAATACAAGCATAAATGACATACCAAGAGCAATGCAGATGATATAATTCTCTGGGCATTCATTTATTACCTTGTTTTCCATTTTTACACCATGATATCTACTTTAGCAAACAGACCACAGGCATGCTTCTCTCACACCTGAAACACCAACACGGACTCAGAATCCATTCATCTAAGTCCAGTTTTAAATTTAGCCTACTAATTAACATAATAAAAATAATCCAGCTTCAAGGTCTGTGCCACAGTGTGTAACTTTTGAGAAGCCACATGCCGATTCTGTCTTACTTTTCTTTCAAATATTAATTTCTGCAAGGTATGCTTTATGAATACATGATTTTAGCATTATTACTTAAATGTTGGCAATGGATAGGAACTAAATCTTCAGGCCATGACATGTAAAACAAAAATCCATTAAAGTTACAAGAAAAAGCTTTCTAGATTTGTTTAAGACTTGGCTCAAAGACAACCCGCAACTTTTACTGCAGCTTGGATAATCCTGTGCAAAAAAGACTGTATGACTCTTTATATCATTCCATAGAACTGAATTTAGACTCTCCGCTCTGCCAGCCTTATTAAGCTAGATCAACAGTTGGAGTGTAGTCTGTGGATTCCTGCAGGTTCCGCCCATCCTGTTATCTCCACAACTTCTCTCCCTCCCCTCCTTCCTTGTTCACTCCACTCCATGTACACTGACCTTTTTGTTATCCTTGCTACACACCAGATATGCTCACCTGGGCTTTATATTCCCTCTACTTGCCACAGTCTTCCCCAAATAACGCATGACTCTCTTACCCTTTCCTTTCAAAACTGTCTTCAATTATTACCCTCTCACTGAGGTCAACTCTGACCATGCATGTATACTGGCTGCACTTCACAGACTCTCTATCTCCCTTACCATGCTCTATTTTTTCACAGTACATATCACTTTCTGTTTCTAATTTAACTATTTGTTATGTTTCTACTTGTCTACTCTCACAGAATGTAACTTCCAAGGGGGCTTCAAGGGGGTGTTTTCTTACTAACTGTGTTGTTGGGCCCCAGAGCAAGAAGGGCCAAAAAGTAAGGGGTCAGTGAATATCTGGTTCAATAAATGAATTGAAAATAGTAAACGTAGACTTCAAGACATGAACATTGATTCTACATAAGAATATAGCATTTTAGTAGTACTGCAACTACATCACTGCTAGTACTTCTTCAACCAAGACAGCATCAAATGTTTCACATGAATAATCATATTTCTCTTCAGTGCTCCTGTTACTTGCATATTACTGTCACCATTTTACATGTGAGAAGGCTGAGATTCAATGAGTTTAAGTGGTCTCACAGCTAGGAAATGCAGAAACTCGGAGTATCAATCTCCAACGATTTTACTATTAATCATTAGACAATACATAAAATGCTCATCTCTAATATGAATTTAGTTAAAGTTGGTCATAATAATCAAATTTTCTTAATATCTTTATATATACCCTCTTATTCAAGGACCTGTTACTTGCCACATGAATGCAGATAAAGATTTCTCAAGTAACATTCCTCTTTTTCTACTCCAATCTGATCTGTATACACTGCTGGTTTAATCTACCTAATTTACAGCTATAATCATGCCATTACTTTGATCAGAGGCCTCCAGTGTGTTTCTATTTAGTATATACTCATTATATGACTTAGGTTTATTACTATTGCACCTTTCTCTTGCCACTACCCACCCCAGTAAGAAAGCTAGCCTTGTAAAAACTAGTACAGAAATGAGTGCCGAAGATCTAGAGTTGAACTTAATTTGGATGTACAAGTTTTAAATAACCCCAGTATCATCCTTGTCCGTTGGGAGCTATTTGAACTCACCGGTAGAGTGAATATTCCTGGTGAGGGTACGGCAGGTTGCACGGTCTCTTGCCCCCAGATAGCTCCCAAAATCTACCCTCTTGAAACTTTCATTTTTGCTTGAGCACCAAACCTCAGAGTGTTTTGCTAATTAGAGTCAGGAGCTGGCTGTACCCCTGCCCTGTCCCTGAGACGTGACCGCACCTGGTCAGGGAAAAGATAAGCTAGTAAACTAGATACACCCTAATGCAACACATAACTTCCCCCTAAGCAATATGGATAACTGAACACCTTCTGGGCCTGAATGCCTTTGTGATAAGTCACTACTGCATAAAATGTATCTATCATCTTTGGGACTATGAGAGCAAGCAGATCTCTTGAGAACTTGTCTTTCTGGGAACTTCCTCTTAGAGTGATAACAGCCTAATGACCTTTACTCATAAAAAACTGACCTTTACTAAAGAATGCTGTTTGCCTCTTGGTTAAAGGTCGTTTCCTTGAGGCTAGACCTGGGGTTTTGTGAAAATACCTATGACACCTTGAGAGCCTGTGGCTAAAATTGTAAAACTTATCCATTGGAAATCATTTACTGCCCTTTCTTGTCCTTGTACCTTTTGCCATAAATAAACCTTGAGAACCAGACAAGACGGAGACGCCTGCCAGATGGGCAGCGGTGCTTGTCTGGGGATCAGAATGAAAACGCAAGGCTCTCCCACTTTCTCTTTGGCCTGCCCCGTCATCCTTCGGGGGACCCCTGGCCCTGCGGGAGCTGGACTCCGGCACTTATCTTCCAAAATATTATCAGTCATTGTCTCCAAATCAGCATGTTGCAAGTTGTTGCCAACTGAGTTACAGAAGAGCAGGGCTAGATACAGTGCCCAGATCATAACCACCTCAGTAGTGACCACAAAGACAAGGGACCACTTGTCAGCGGGTTGTTTACCACTATGCTCCTGAAATAATTAAGTAGATAATTTAGGGATTCTGCTGGTTCCCCCTCAAGAAAAGCTGCAAACTCCATGAAGGTAAATAGAGACTGTCCAATTCACTGCTATATCCTCAGCATCTATTGCAGTAGCTAGCACAGAAGCACAGAGTAAAATTCAGTAAGTACTTTTATCATTATAGCTAATTGTTCTCACTGACACTCTAATTTTTAGTTATTTTTTTCCCATTGTATGTGCTGTAATTTCAGTAACATTGTGGGAAACATGGGAAGTTGAGATCTTTAATGAAATAAAGGGTACAAATTCTAAGGAATCCAAACATTTCCCCCCATGGTTCTTTCCCAACAAAGGAAGGATCTGAAGTGTTGAATACCTAATTGTCTTTGAAGATAAGTGACTGGGATTTTCTTGTGAGTGAATAGCCATTCTTCATTTTCTCCTGCAGAAGTGTATACTACTCCCTTTGTTGGTGTTTCAACCAAGAGAGACAAAGTTTCAGGTTGTTATCATATTACACTCCATTGGGTAGACTTCCCTTCACAACAAGGTCCTGCAGTTCACAGTGTGAATTGCTCTGTCTAATCAACAATATACATAAGATGGAGGCAGCATGTTTTTATTTAATTACGGAAAGCATATTTTCCCAGCTGAATTGGCTCACAGGTGCTCTTCATTTTCTGTGCTCTACTGTGGAGAAAGCTCTTTAATTTATATACATCTAGGTTTTCTATGGACTTGGTTCTGCAACACACTTGTATCCTTGGGAGGATATGGTACTTTGTAATGAAAAGCCTAATCTTTCATTTTTTCATTTCTGACAGATTTTTTAAAATATTGGTTTAGTTAATTTGGCAAAGTTAAATCAAAATGAAGATGGCACTAATGTGGATGAAGCTATAATTTGATTAGATATTATTCATCACCTTTTCTTATTCTTTTCCTTAAACCTTTCCTTTGGTTCGTGCTCTTTAGTTATTTTTATTCATTCATTTTGCTTTCCCTTTTAAACTTCCCATGTTGCTAGCGATGACAAAAATCGTTGCACTCTTTCTCAATTCAGGATATTTGCCATATTCCTTAATCACTGTGAGGCATACTTAAATTCCAAGACATATGTGGCCTACTAATAGTATGTGGTATCTTGTAACCCTGACTCCATGATACAATATTGGGTCAACTTTGACCTGAGATTCTGTTTTGTTTTGTTTCTTTAATGAAGAGATTAACTAAGCAAGCTATTGAAAGAGGATGAAAACTGGACTCTAATCCACTTTTATTAACTACATGGAGCCTTTGCAAATGTCTTGAAACCTAACTGGGGTTTAAAGCAACAGCAGCAGCCCAGGAAAGAGATGCGTCTAACTCTGACCTTCTCCTGAAAACATGTTCCACTTCTGAGCGATCAGTTTCCCTTTGGATTCTCAGCTGTATCATTCATCTAGCATAAGCTCCAACTATTTTGTTTTAGTATTCTTTTGGGCCTTTTCTCTCTGTAGATTATAAATGCCTTGAAAGTTAAGGCAAGAGTCTAGCACAGAGACTTGTACAAAATATACAGTTGCCATTATTTTGTTCAAATGTAGAATGCTTTTAATGGAGTACAAATTTACTTCGAATATGCCACAATGAGAAATGCAGGCAAGAAACCCTCCCAGTGAACTAGTTCCCTACATTTCTCAGGTTCTTCCATTAGAGGATCTTTAGAAAGAGATTTCTTTTTTTTTTTTTTTAATGTTTACTACTGAGACAGAGAGAAAGAAAACATGAGTCGGGAGGGGCAGAGAGAGAGGGGGACACAAAATCTCAAGCAGGTTCAGAGCTATCAGCACAGAGCCCAATGTGGGACTCAAACCCACAAACCGTGAGATCATGACCTAGGCGACGTCAGACGCTTACCCGACTGAGCCACCCAGGCGCCCTTAGAAAGAGATTTCTATGCTAGAGGTCTCATGCCCAAGAAAGGTTACTGTGCATTTTCTGAGCAATGATATGAGCCATGTGATCACTATAAAACAGGGTTCAGCAGAGTTTATCTGTAAAGGGCCGAATTATATTATAAGCTTTGCCATCTCAACTACTCAACTTTATCACTACTATTCAACACTGCTGTTATAGCAGAAAAGCAGCTATAAACAATAACATTGTGAATGCTAGTGACCGATCCAATAAAATTTTATTTATAGGCACTAATATTTGAATTCTATGTGATTTTCATGAATGACGAAATAGGACTTATCTTTTGATTTTTGTAATCATTTAAAAATATAAAAATTATTGTTTTTTTAAAAGTTTATTTTTGAAAGAGAGAGCACGTGAGTGGGAGAGAGAGAGGGGGAGAGAGAGAGAGAGAGAGAGAGAGAGAGAGAGAGAGAGAGAGAGAGAGAGAATCCCCAGCAGGCTCCACACAGCCAGCGCAGAGTTCAATGCAGAACTTAAAATCACAAACTGCCAGATCATGAACTGAGCTGAAAACAAAGTCTGACGCTTAACTGACTGAGCCACCCAGGTGCCCCTAAAATTTGTTCTTAACTCACAGACCATACAAAACACGTACTGTATCACATTTGGCCTGTAATTTACTGATTCTGTTTATAAATGATCACATTATTTCACATTGTCTGCCAGAACCCGAGGGAAAAAAGTGGCAGCCTGATTTGAGCAATTGACTCTGACCATCTCTATCTCAGGATAGGCAGTAATAGTGCAGTAACAAATGGCCATCAAGTCTGTTTCTTTTTTTTTTTAAGTGTGCTCTACACCCAAAATGGGGTTTAAACTCCCGACCCTGAGATTAAGATTTGAATACTCTACCGACAGCCAGCCAGGTGCTCCAAGGTCTGTTTCTTGATCACATTGCATGATCATCAGCATAAGCAGAGAGCACTGTTTCCTGTGTCTTTACCACAGGACTCAAGAACCTCTGTCATCTAGTCAGTGATTGGCACAGTAAGGGAAAAGAAACTTGGAGAATTATGAACTTTTTTTTAACGTTTTGTTTAGTTTTGATACAGAGAGAGACAGAGCATGAGAGGGAGAGGAGCAGAGAGAGAGAGGGAGACACAGAATCCAAAGCAGGCTCCAGGCTCTGAGCTGTCAGCACAGAGCCCGACGTGGGGCTCCAACCCACAAACCTGAGATCATGACTTGAGCTGAAGTCAGAGGTTTAATTGACTGAGCCACTCAGGCGCGCCAATTATTAACTTTTCTTAAAGATTTCTGTTCAAAATATGGCACACGTGATTTCTGTGCACATTCCGTGGGACACAGTGAGTCACATGACCACAGCTACCCTCCACAGGGTAGAGTAATGCACTTCTATCAGGGACCTGGAAGGGCATGAACAAGAATATAGTAAATCTTTTTATTGACTGAAACACTGCTCTGTTGAAATTGTTATTCGTCTCCCCCAGCATTTCCCAGCCTCCTTTCCACCGCCTGATTTAGTTCCACAACTCTTGTCACCTTTTTGCATACAGCGTAAGCAATGCATTTCCTAAGGTATTATGTTTATCCATCCATCCCTCTCACCCCCATCTGACCTACACCATAATTCATATGAGGACAGGAACTTTTATCTTTATTGTTCACTGTGAACACTCCAGTGTCTAGAAGAGTGTCAAATACATAAGAGGCACTCAATGAAAATTTGTTAAATCAATGAATGACCCAGGAGATGAATGAACTGCACAAGTCCTACAGTATTCATACACCGAGCTTCATCTTATTTTTTGCCATGGCTTCCTTCCCTCTAATCTCCTTATATGCTTACGTATTATCTAATGTAGCTACGAACACATCTACCCATATATGTACACACACATACACAGAAACACACACGTTTTTAAGCCTTCTCTGTTTTGCTAACATGAACGAGTTATTCCTTTTGAAAATCACAATGATAAATGAAATTTGGTACCAACACTTGTTTATCAGTTAATTGACTGATAGACTGTTTTTAAATAAGCTTTTCCCAAAAGATAACATTCTTTCTATTCTGTTGTAAAAGAGTTATTGGGGTGATTGTTTTTATCATGGATGGTCCTCTCCCCTAACTGCACATCTGGTGTAATCTCTGGTTTTTAATACAAAAGCCTCTGGCTACACTCCCAGGGACAAATCATTTGAAGTATCTTCTTCTATGATTGATTGGCTTGCAGCTCACAGTCACTGGACAGGTAGGGGGCCATCCTGCTGGGCATGGCCCTGCTTTCTAAGGCCTGCTTTGCACTACAAAAGGGAATTACCTTAAGAGCACCTATTAGTGCTTGATTTTCTTCTTTGCATCTCCATTGCTCTCTAAGCTGCACACATCATGAAAGGGCTCTTCTTCTAAAAAAGGTCTGTTGAATTTCCCAAATACCAGCTATTAAATCTTTACTTGATCTTAAAAGAGTTGTCCTATCTGAAAAGAAGGATAAAAGGCACCCCTAACGAACTCAGGCCATTCTTACTTAAGGAACAATTATGGGTTTCAGGCAAATGCTGCTAAGAACTGCCTCCCCGCCCCCCCCCAGCCCAGTACATTAGATTACATCTTTGATTTTATTGTTAGTAGACTGTATTAAAGGTTTTATATGCAATTATTTACTATTCCAATAATGCTAACTATTCTGTAATGCCTAGGTTTAAAAAGATGCAGGGTAATAGGTTAATGTAGCCAAACCCATGTATGGTGGTTAAAATCATAAACCCCAAAATGAAGACAGACAAGAATTCTAAACCCTTTCTGCCATTATGGGAAGGAACTTGGGCTGATATATGACCACTTTAGATCCCATTTCCCCACTGGCTAAGGTGCCTATGAAGATTAAATAAGAAGAGTTATATATACTTTTATGCTTTCTTTACCCCCTGTTTTCCACCAATCAGTTTCTTTGAAGCTAAAAACCCATGTTCTCTAATCAGTCTTACATATAGATTGCTTCTTCCCAGGGCCATCTTATGGATATTTGACATTGGACATGTGTCCAAGATTCATTTGTGACATTTATATAAGTCAGATGGGAAGATTAGACATAAGCAAACAGTGTGTTCTTCTATCAACATTTGTTCAGCCTTCTGTGGGAAATACCAAGAGAACTTATTAGAGTAATTTGCAAAATTTTCTGGGCCAGTTTACTTATTCAAATTAGAAACTGATTATGCATTCTAGCTTTATAAGAGAATAAATTAATTCAAGCTTCTTCAACAAAAATGAAAGTAAGACCTTCAAATTTGGCAATCATGACCAAGTTCAGGATGTTAATTTAGTTTAGCTAATTATGCAAATCTTAAAGACAATCATTTAGAAGTGATCTGTCTTGTTTTAAAAAGTATGCATTAGGATAATATATGATTTGAGAGAGAAAAAAGCATTGTGACATGATAGATTGGCAAACATTTTTTATGATATTTTTGTTAATTTAGCCAAAGACTTCAAACAGCTGTCCTTTGTTGTGAGAACAGCAGTAGACAATTACGTTTTTTTATATACTAAGGAATTTTACATGTGATATTATAAATAGGTGATGTTGGATGAACACCCATTCATCAAAAACAAAGCAGCAGTGTTTTTTACTCATAAAGAAGATAAGCCCTGAGTGGAAAGTTCTTCATCCTTGAGAAGGACAAGATAGGTTTGCTCCATGTTCAGACACCAGTCAGCCTCAAAAAAAACTTATTTGGCAATGATGTGGAATAAGCTTTTTAAAAAAATGTACAGTTGGAATTAAGCAAAAAACATAAAGCCCAATACTTATTTCCATTACTGGTGTAGAATTGTCCAAGCCTAGGCAAATTGTGAAGTGAGCAAATGCATTTGTGTCTGGCATTTTTCTACCCCTCTTTCCCTTATACCTGGTATGTCTACATTTCTTCCAACTATCTGATTTCTTCAAAATTTTCCAGCTTTGTGATGCCATCCAAACCTACTCTGGATCTTTCACCTCAAGATTCTACTAGGCTTCATGACCATGGGTAGGAAAGCTAAAACTTGTTGAGCAGTCCTATGTACTGGGTACACTATCATACTATGTAATATAATATTTAAAACAACCTTAAAGTGCAAATGCAGTATTTTTTTAAATTGGGATTCAAGTTAGTTAACATAGAGTATAGTATTGGTTTTAGGAATAGAATTTAGTGATTCATCACTTACATATAATACCCAGTGCTCATCACAAGTGCCCTCCTTAATGCCCATCACCCATTTAGCCCATCCCCCAACCCACTTCCTCCCTCCCAAGCAACCCTCAGTTTGTTCTCTATATTTAAAAGTCCCTTATGGTTTACCTCCCCCTCTGTTTTTATCTTATTTTACTTTTACTTCCCATCCACTATGTTCATATGTGTTGTTTCTTAAATTCCACAGATGAGTGAAAGTATATGCTATTTATCTTTCTCTGACTGATTTCACTTAACAAAATACACTCTAGTTCCATCTGCATTGTTGCAAATGACAAAATTTTATTCTTTTTGATCACCAAGTAATATTCTATTGTGTGTGTGTGTGTGTGTGTGTGTGTGTGTGTGTCACGCCTTCGTTATCCATTCATCAGTCAACAGACTTTTGGGCTCTTTCTATAATTTGGCTATTGTTGATAGCGCTTGATAGCACTGCCTAAACATTTGAGTGCACATGCCCCTTGGAATCAGCATTTTTAAAATTGTTTGGATAAATACCTAGTAGTGGAATCTTTGGGTAATAGAGTAATTCTATTTTTAATTTTTTGAGGAATCTCCATTCTATTTTCCAGAATGTTGCATCAGTTTGCATTCCCACCAAGTGTGCAAAAAGGTTCTGCTTTTTTTTAGATGCTGTTGTTTTTAATCTTCACTTTATAATTCATAAAACCAGGGCTGACAGAGTTAAGGAAATTGACATCAGGGCTTAGAAACTGGGGTGAAGAAAGCAAGGTGCTCAGGATGCAAAATTTAGGGTGGTTGGTATTCACTCTCTGAGCCATGAGTAAAAACCTACATAAATTTGGTACCCTAGCCTTGGGTTCCTTGCTTGCCTCATCTTAGTCCAGGCCCTTTTGCCCATAGACCCACAAACAGTACTTGGAAGAATTGAAGACAGCTCTGCTTGGCCTAATCAGCTAACACTGTCCTACTCAGAAATACTGCTGGGCAGTGAAGTATTGACAAATCATTTTAATATGCTATATTTTTTAGGAAACATCATGCCTAGCTTGAAATAGAAGATATGTGTCATTCATTCATTTATTCAACTAACATCAGTTAAGTACCTGCTATAATCCAAATACTGTGCCTGGTTACATTGATGGGGCAAAAGATTTGCTGGTGACTTGCTTTTATGGCACTAAAAGTTCTATAGTGAAAGGCAGATATGCATGAAGAAATTATCCAACTGAAAATAAATTTCAACTATGACAAGTGCCATGAATAAGTACACAGTTCTATGAATGGCAATAATAATACAAACAATATTATTTGACCTGTTCGGGTTATTCTTAGAAGGAATCTGAGGGTGGCGATTGAGCTGATATCTAAAAGGGATGAAAGAATTACTAATGAGGCAGAGAGTAAGGATATCCTAGGCATGGGACCGGTAGGGAAAGACATATGGTAAGTATTTCATATACAATGCAGAATATGATTAATTATGCAAGGAAATCACTATGAGTCATTAGGTGGGAATTTGGATTAGAAGTAGTTAGGGAAAGCCCTGGCAGAGTTGCCACTTATTGGCAGGATTCAGATGTGCAGAACTGGAGTAAGGGGAACATTCTAAGCAATGGGATGTATTAGAGCAAAAAGGTGGAGGGAAGAAAGCTTAACTTGGGTAAAAAGAAAAGTTTTTCATGATGTGGAATGGTAGGTACAGTATAGGGTAAATTAGGACCAGAACTAGATCATCAGGGACTTTTAATGCCAGCCTAATTTGATGAGTGGCAGAAAGTCTTTGAAGAATATTAAGTGGGAAAGTGACATAATACGATCTATAAATTTTAATCATGGAGCTATGTATTGGGGAAAAAAGAAAATCGAGATATGAGATCCTCTAATCTCAGGTGAGTGAACCATTTGGGAGATTAGCTTAGTATCTATAGGGAGACTTTGTGTTATTTTTTTTTCTTTTTTCTTAGAGGAGGGTCAGAGAAGACAATATGGAAAAGAAAATCTCAGAGCTGATCTTTTAAAGTTTTTTAAGTTAAGAATGGCTATAATTAGAAGAAAAGTCATCCCCAGATTGGAATAGTATTTTTTTTTAATCTGGAATAGTATTTTTCAAAACATGGACTAACAGGTGGAAGGGGAGAATTTAATTTTTACTTAAAGAAAAAATGTTTAAAGCAATGAAAAGAGATAAATGAGACAAAACAAAGATATAAACAAACAAAAAACTAGCCAAGACTAATAAAGAACTTGAAGCTTGCAGTATGTAATTTGGTTTAGTTTTGTGTGCCAGGGGAGGGTTTTGAGGAATAAGATGGCATGATCAAGGAGAGAGAGGAGAGTTAACTTTGTCAGAGACACATGGTAAAGATGGAAACTGGGAGATACTGAGGCATGGGAGTGATTGAAGAGAAAGCTACAGTCATTTAGGTAACAAATGGCCAAGTTCTGGATCCAAAATAATTCTGTGTCAAAGATGTAGAGTAGTTCCCCCACCGATACAGTATTGTTGATTTTGCTTTACAATGATTTCAGTCACCCACCATCAGCCACAGTCCAGAGCACATGACCCTCTTCCTAGAAATTATCAAAAGGTCAGTAGTAGCCTAACACAATGTCACCATGCCTACATCATTCACCACACTCCATCTCATCATGTATGCATTTCATCATACCACATCATTACCAGAAAAAGGGTGAAAACAGTAAAATAGGGGTTTTTGAGAGAGACCACACTCACATAACTTTTATTACAATATATTGTTAATAATTGTTCTATTTTGTTATTAGTTATTGTTGCTAATCTCATAATGTGCCTAATTCATAAATTAAACTTTATGAATAGGTATGTATAAAAAATGTAGTCTATATAGGGCTTTATATAGGGCTTCAGGCATCCACTGGGGGGTCTGGAAACGAATCCAGATAAGGGGATAGATAGATAAGGGGAGAACTACACTATTTGGTTAACATTTGGATGAGGACCTACAAAATGCATCCCTCCTTACCACAAGGAAGTCAGAGCCCCTAATTCAGTTATTCATCCATTTAAGGAATATGTATTGTATGTCATGTACACTACACCCTGTGATAGGAACTGGGCACACAAAATTTAATAAGCCATAGTCCCAACTTTCAAGATACTTTTGGCTTACTGGTATGATTAAAGCCATATCAGAATTGAGCAGCAAAGAGTCTGAGTGAAATTATGTAGGACCTGGTAGTGCAGTTTGACAATCAAATATTTAATAAGAACGTGCTATATATAAGGTACTACTATGGTGAGCATTACAGAGGTTATTGTAAAATATATAGTTCAATCCAGTTATCAAAGAGCCTAGAATCTCAGAGTTTATAAGACACAAATATAAAACAGATTAAGGCAAAACAATGCTTCATCTAATGACAAATCTAATGTAGCTTCTCTGAGTGTTAGTTACGTTTCTTATAAAATGGGAAATACAATAAGAGGTTCTCTTTCAAATAGTTGTGAGAACTAAAAGAAATAATGTATGTAAAGTCAGGTTCAAGTATGCACGCATGGATTTCCATTCCTCATTGAATCTGCAATAGGGAAAACTTAGTAGACAGCAATTTATTTAAGGATGGAGACACTGTCTGTCTCGTTTCCTCTATACCTAGGACCCAGCACAATCCCTGGACCATCCAGGACTATCAACCTGTGATGAATGACTGATAAAATTAAAAATCTATTTGAGTCATGAGTAGACCTATTTCTGTGGCAGAGTTCACATCAGAAAGAACTGAGAGAAAATACTGGAAATTGAAATAGGCTGATTCTGTTCTTCATCTCTTAGCTTTATCTTTTATGCAGTGAAGTATTATCAAAAACCCTTAAGCTGAGGATTTATGCAACCAGGTAGCACATTACAAATATTCTTCTAGCATCCAGGACAGGAGAGGAGGACTTAGAGCAAGAAAGTGGAAAAAAGGAAAAGGGTGAAGGTAAGGCTTTGGGAAGGAAGAATCTCAGGACCCAGTGACTGAGGGAACAGATGGGAACGCTGAACGGAAGATGATAGTGCTTCTGATAGACCCCTCAAGAAGCAAGACAGGGGGACCAACCATCCTGGTTTGCCTAGGTCTGAGGAGCTCCTAAGAACAGGCAACTTTAGGGGCACCTGGGTGACTTCAGTCAGTTAAGCATCCAACCCTTGATTTTGGCTCAGGTCATGGTCTTGCGGTTCCTGGGATTGAACCGTGTGTTAGGCTCTGCACGCTCTCCCACCTCTCAAAATGAATAAATACACATTAAAAAAAGGTGACTTTAGTGCTAAAACCACAGAAATCCCAGGAAAACTGGGCCAAGTTGGTCAGTCGTCTATTTCATTTTACCCAGGGGGACTGAAAGTACTGGCATGGCAAAAAATAAAGCATTTCAAAAATCGGGAAAAGTCAGCGTAGGATAAGAGAGAAATGTAGAGAAAGAAGAAGGAAATAAGATTTATCAGTCCAAAAGTGCGTGATAAAATTTGTCACGACATGTTAATCCATGCTCCTTGTCACTGTTTGTGTGTCTTACAAAAAATCTGGGGGATTTTCAGAATTCCTTTTGCCTCTCAACTTTCCATAGTTTTGTGGAATAGCAGTCTAGGACCTATCCTACAAATATATGAGAAAGGTTTGCCATGAGCCAGCCATTGTGGGGAATAAGAAATGATTCAAGCACATCTACCACCTTCCAAATAGTCAAGGCCCTCGTCATCTGGGTGGATCGGCGCATGCTTCATTATGCGGGACAGCGTGCTCTCTACCTGCATTATGAACAAAGAGGGACCGAGCCATCACATCCTCTACTCTGCTACACTTCTTGAAACCCAGCAGTGATTCCTTTTTGTGGGTCAGAGTTTTCAGAGTGCCTCTTTGTCTAGAGTGACTTAAAACATGTCCCTCTATATTGTACTTGAGCAAATATGTATATCTTCAAGTGTTTGAGAAATCTTAAAAGTTGTCTCATTTGGCTCCAGTTTTGAATTTTGGTTACGTTGTTCTACATGATAGCTTTTTTATTCCTGTTTATTGAGAACTTATAACAAAGTTATATGCTTTTGTTGAAAAAATGCTTATTATAATTAAGGAAACTTTCTCCTTATTTTTGAAGTTGTAAACCAACCAGCAGCAATACACAATAGTTCACCTAGTGATAAAACATACATATATGATAACCTGAAGTTTCCTGTCCTTGGCTTTATGAGTCACAGAAGATAAAAAGAAGATAAAAAAATAAATTTACAATTAGACAGTGAAAAATTATAAATTAAGAACTTTAAGTTGGAGATATGAAAAGGCAACAAAATACAAACAAAAACACTAGCTTGATAGTCAAGAGATCTTAACTCAAGTCCCACCTTTGCTGAAAGATAACTGGATGAACTTGAAAAAGCTATTTAATAATATTAGACTTCCGTCTGTGCATCTACATTCATTTATTGAGTCATTTAGTCATTCAACTACATCTACTGACAGAGTTAGCAGGGACTGAATGAATATATTATATACCAAGCACTATACTAGGCTCTCAAGCAAAGTTTCTCAGCCTCAGCACCATTGATACTTTGTGTTGAATACTGGCCTTCTCCCAGAATTGTAGGAAATATTGAAAAACTTGTCTTTGCAAAAGGACAGAGTCAATTCTTGGAATCTACATTGTAGAGAATAATGGATAGCTTCTTCAGAATACCATTATTGGGCTCCATTAGTCACTGCCAACTATTATTCAATATTTAAGTCTCTGGCAGACAGTCTTATTGCCTCACTTGCATCAGTGCCTTTCCCCAAAGCAATTGATGTGGGACCTGATAGCGTGACTCTCCCTAAGGTAGGGCTAAAAGGCTAGAGCCAACTTCATTCAAACTACAAGTTATGAGAGGCGAGGGATGGTATCCTAAGAGGGGATACTGAGCAAGATAAAGCACCCAGTGTCCACTACAGTGGTTTATAAAGCCTCTTTGCATTTGTTATCACATCTGATTTCTCGATTTCCTCTGTGGCATAGGTAGGGCAGATGTTACAAGTCTCTAAATTTTCTAGACAAGGTGGTAGGAAGGAGTGATTTGTCCAAGCTTACCTAGTAAGTGTCAAAACCAAAACCTGAAACTGGGTCAGGTCAGATAGAAGAAAGGTTAGATCCAGAATTAATGACAACAGAAGAACATAAAAAGCTCTAGAGAAAAATAAAGCAGGAAATCCACTCCAGTAAAAATCTCTTAAACCCAAAAGTGTGCAGGAAATGCTTAAATTGAGCAAAAAACTATGAGTAATAAATGGGCATTTAGTGCTGATGGACAGAGTCTTGCTGCTAAAAGAGGTAGAGATTAAATTGATCATGAGTTTTCTCGGGAAATGAAGAAATCAAGTCTATATAATAAGATTTAATTTCAAAAATAAGAAAGCAAGTTGATGAATTAAGGCTGAGGAGAAGGAAAAAAGGAAAACTTTGGGGGCAGTCAGCCACCAGTTTTTGTGGCTAAATGTGAGACTAACATTTGCAGCTTAATTGTGGCTTAGAGTAAAGGAAAAGGGCAGAGGTTATTTCTTTTGTGTGCAATTCTGATTTCTAGCCTTTCGACTACCGAGTGTGGGGCTTTCTCCATTTAGCACCGTTCCCCGTCAGTGAGCAATCTGCTCAGAATCATTCCAGATTTCATGCTGATCCTTATTAGCTTTTCATTTCCCTGGGAGTTTCTCTCTGACATGAACAATACTTTCCAGCTACAAACAGTTCTGCCACATAAAATATCATGAAGGGCAATAGCCCTTGTTTGTACTTCTTTTCCCCACATCTTATGGAAAGAGCTGCTGGTGTTATTTCAGATATTTCTCCAGCCTGGTGAGAGTTGTAATCCCCCCATGTGATAACCTGATTTGTCTCTGCTTTTCCCATTTTTTGGCCATGTCGGCATAAAACTTGGGCAAGTCACTGTTGTCTTCCCCTGAAATTAAATACAAGTTTATTTCTATGCTGGGTATTGAATGGCATTTTACACTGAATATGCTATACCGAGTAGGATGCCGCAGTTAACACAGGGCCGGAGACAGGAGGATTTCAAATACCATAACCAAAACTTATCCAACATTGCAAGCCTGTCCCCACAACCTACAGACAGGTTACAAAATGATTAAAGAGGCTCTTGCACTAAGGCCTCGCTGTATGTCCTTGGTTGCAATACAGGTAGAGCATAAAGATGACACAAAATGTGTAAAGGATGAGTGGGAAAATATCCTGTTCCCTGAATCCATAAAGAACATCTCTGAATCCAAGCCTATATCATCTGCCCTTAAATGCATAATAGCTTCTTCAGCTTCCAATTGCCACTGCATTTCTGTACTTTCAGAAAGCTATTGAGATACTTGGGGTATGAAAGATGCTATATAAAACCAAATTTAGTTCTGTACTATTCCAGTAATTTGCCTCATAAATACATCTTGAAGTGGTGAAATACTTTCGGTTATAGAAATAAAACTTATGTATTCATGACCTACGTATTATTTCATCTTCTTGGAAGTCAAGGGACTCTTCCAGTGTTTATGCTACTGAAATAAATCTGCTATAGGTATTTTTATAAAGGTTGTTAGTACAAGTGACATTGTTGGAGCTAGCATCAGCATCTGTTGTATTTCCCTTGCACTTATTTCTATATAATTTTCTTAGTTTTCTTTTAAGTGAATAGGCTCTAACTTTTCCTTATTGATAGCTACTTTTATTTTTTCTGAAGCTGCAGAATTTCATAGATGGTAGGGATTGCAATCTGACGGCCAGGAAAAAGCCAAGGGGTGGAGCAGGGGGGGATTGGGGATCAATCAAGGTAGGCTTCAAAATCACTACTGAAGTGACATCGTGGACCCTATATGGCTTTGAGACAGGGACATGGATTTAATGACTACACAAGTCCATTGTTTCCCCCACAAATTATGTCTTCATGAAGTTTTTTCCCCTACTCTGACAATTATCTAGAAACAATCCTTTTATCTAGTTCCTGTAGAAGTTCTTGATATATGTGGAATATGAAATGAAAAACTTAAACATGTTAATTATAAAAGCCAGAAATTATTTTAGACCTTGTAGCAATGTAGATTGCTACTTTAACAGAATGCTTGTTAAAGTAGTAAAAAAAAAAAAAAAAGTAAGACATTTTGTGGAGTTTTATGTGTGGTGATATCACTGATGGTAATCTTTGCGTTTCTCCACTAGGAAACTCTGATGGTATGAGAATTAGCCATCCAAACAGATACTTAAAAGAATCAAAGAAAAGCAGGGGCATGCTAATTTTAAGTGTGAGTGTGTGTGTGTTTGGGAAGGTTTATAAATTTGCACAATTTATTGGACATCAGAAACTGCTATTTCCCCCCATAGTAAAATTATAACTATTTGCAATGTAACATAGAAGACTGCTTCATGATGTTTGAACGGAATTTATTCATCCATTGCAGCTGATAATTTTGAGCTCCTACTGATGCTGGGGGATAGGGTGTGGGTGTAAATGTTTGGTAGGGTATGGTCCCTTCCCTAAAAAAATTCACAATCTGGTGAAGACTACATGTTCAAAAATAAAATCACACTTGCGACACATTTTTTTCAGGATTATGTACTAGAATATTGAATAGGGTTGTTGAATATTTTTAATGGACATAATCAAATCTAAAATATTCTTTTTTTTCCAAAGGAACTTTAAATAATTGCTTTTGCAGACTAGTAGCATACTTTTCATACAATCTCTTCAAGGACAAAGACATGGGTATAGTATTGACCTCAACATCACTAGTCAAGCCATAAAATGAGTAGTGATATCAGCTACTATAAAAATGTGTAGCACTTATTGGGTGCCACTTGATTCTACTGATTCTTTCCTATGGTCATTTTTCCACTGTGTAATTGGCTAAAGAAAAGAAACTTAGGCTTTTTTATCACAGTTCTAGAACATTTTTTAAATGTCTGCTATTAAAGCTCCAATCATGAACAGGCAGATCCAACCTATCTGAGGGAGCTCTGAAGTACTCTGGGGTGGGGAGGGGCCTCTTCTAAGTGTCCAGCTGATATAACTGATTAGGAAATGAAGATAATTCCTGGTCTGGAGAAGAGGAGATAAGAAATGGACTTTTTCTTGGACTACACTAGAGGTTAGATCAGATCAAATGTTTAAGAACATTGAAGACCATGAGAAGGCCACAGGCTTTCTTTTAATACATGTGTTTTTTAGTGCTATAAGTATTACATAGTCATTAAAGATTATCCCTAAAATACAGAAACATAAAAGAAAAAAAGTCACCCATATTTTCAATACCCAAAAATAACCACTAATGACACTAAATTCACTTTTTTGTATGCTATATTAATATTTCTTCTTAGAATGTTAATCGTATTTTGGTTACATGCAGTATTTACAATTTATTTATTATTATTGCTTTAGTATTTACAAATTAAATGATATATCATATTCTACCTTGATATGCCACAGATATTTCTGTTCACTAGATTAATACCAAAGAATATCTTATTGGTAAAAAATAATAATTATATATAAAATTTCCTTAAGTTCCTAAAAGCTTTGAAAATAAACAACACATATAAAAATGAATTTATTCATGGAGTTCCTGGGTGCCTTAGTCAGGTAAGCATCCAACTCTTGATTTTGGCTCAGGTCATGATCTCGAGGTTCATGGGGTAAAGCCCCATGTTGGGCTCTGTGCTGGCAGGGTGGAGGATTCTCTCTCTCTCTGCCCTGCCCCGCCACTTGTGTGCGTATGTGCATGCTCTTGTGCTCTCTTTCTTGCAAAATAAATTAAACATTTAAAAAATTGTAAAATACTAAAAAGTAAATTTATTCATTTTTTTAAAAAAGTTATATTCCAGACTGGTATTAATCAATAAGAATAGCAAGAAAAATGAAAGACAATCCAGGCCGAGGTAATGGTATTCAGCAATGTGGTTCAGGATTTAGAGTTGAGACACAGCTTTGAGTCCTCAGTTCACTTAATGATTATAGAATCCTGAGCACACGAGTAAATCTCCTTGAGCCTCAGTTAGTTCTACCATCTATAAATGGGAGAAATAATAAAGCTTGCCTAAATACATATTGTGAGAATTAAATGTTATACATGGGATGTACATGGAATTGTGTTATGAACTTAAAGTTGCTACTCAGATGATGCTAGCACCTAATTTAGTAAGTTGAACTTAGGGGTGCTTGTATGGCTCAGTCGGTTAAATGTCTGAGTGAGCTTCTGGTCATGATCTCACAGTTTTGAGTTTGAGCCCCATATTGGGGTCTCTGCTGTCAGGGTGCAGCCTGCTTCAGATCCTATCTCCCTCTCTCTGCCCCTCCCACAAGGATGTGCGCTCTCTCTCAAAAATAAACTTTAAAAATAAAATAAAAATAGTAAGTTGAACTTAAAATGTCGCTCTTAAATTTAATTGCTATGATTGAGTTATAGTGCTCTTCATCTGTCATCACATAATGGCTAACCAAATCTAACTTAAAATTAATACTACCAACAAGGACCATCTTCCAATGTAAAAAAAACTCAGAGGTGATTTTGATGCTCAGATTTGAATACCAGTAAGTTGATCCTGTTAACACAAATAACAGTCTCGGATGCAGTTTTGTTTCATTTTTCCCATAAAAGCGATTGTTCAAACTTTATAAAACTTTAAATATAGATACCACTGAATATACATTTAGTCGGTGTGAATAGTGTCAGAGAAACTGATAGTAGCAATTTCTGACAATAAAATCTTCACATGGACGATGGAATGTTTGCATTCACTCTCATACCTCTGCCAGCCTTGGTGTTGAACTAGTGAATATGAATTCTGCTGTGATCCAGCGACAGCTTGAGAGTTGAGGGGAACCACAGAGTGTATGAAGTATCTAACATCTACATCTCGTGGATCGTGTGGATTACGGCATGACACTTCTGTGTGAAAAGTACACAGATGAGGTGTGAGAGCATTAAGCTTTCAGACTATCAGTGTGACAGTCTCACGTTACTCTTTGACAACTCAAATAAATTTGACAAAGACATAGCATCAAACCATATTATAAGCCTCTTGAAAGGGGGAAAAATGAGAAGTAATGAGATTTTTATCTTATGCCCTTATGTTGTGCAGTTGTCACTGTAATCAAAGATTCCAGAAAGCTTTTTGTGATGTCACTTACAATGTTTACTACCATACGGTTGGAGGCGATTGTATAAACGACATCGAAGTTGGGGATCACCTTAACCTTCTTTGTGTTTTTGTCAGACTGTGTTTGTTGTAACGCTGCCCTGCATCTACTGGGAGACCTTGCCCTACCACCTGCTTTCAGAGTTTTCTGCTTCTGGAATGTTACATCATCTTCTCTAATCTCTCTCAGCCTGTTCTTACCAAGGACTTCTCTTATCTGACAGGGCACAAGGAATAATGGCTTTTTTTTTTTCTCTCTCAGCAGGTACTGCAAGCCATCTCTTTCTTCTAAGCTCTGTTAAGCCTCACTTCTATCCTTTTCTTTCAACCCCGACCAAAGACACCAACTACTAAAATTTCTGAATAACCTTTCAATGACCAGTAAACAGGGCTTGGCCAAGCAGACAAAAGGAAAAAAAATTTTTTACTGTCCTTCTCTTAGGTCATTCTGTTCCTTCCATAGGGTTATTATTCAGCACTGTGAAAGTATTTTAAAAAATTCAAGTTTTTTTGATGTTTTCTCCTTCAGTCTCCATAGCAAATATATGCCTTTATTCTTTTTTTAAAAATTATTCCTTTTTATGAGACAATTTCTACGATCAAATTTTGTTGACATTTATAATAGTATTTTGGAAAGGAAAAAACTTACATAAAAGAATATTTCATCAGTTTACTCAATAAACTTATGCCAGCCACATTTTAGGTCCATTCTAGGCATTGTGAGCTCAAAGAGGAGGAAGACAGTGGTCTCTTCCTGAAGCTTCACAGTCCTTTCTGGAGGGAAATCTATAAACAGAGAGATAAATATGTTATGCTCAAATGTTTGGGAAACAGATGGTGAAATTAACTGAGTTTAAGAAGGCGAGGGGGCTCCTGGGTGGCTTAGTCAGTTAAGCGTTCGACTTCCGCTCAGGTCATGATTTCATGGTCTGTGGGATCGAGCCCCGCTTCTGGCTCTGTGCTGACAGCTAGCTCAGAGCCTGGAGCCTGCTTCAGATTCTGTGTCTCCCTCTCTCTCTGACCCTCTTCTGCTCACGGTGTCTCTCTCTGTCACTCAAAAAAAAAAAATTAAAATTAAAAAATATTTAAAAAAAGAAGGTCAGGAAGCTTTTTCAGAGGTAGTAAAGTATGAATAGAGACTTAAAAGAGGAGTCAGAGGTCAGCAGGCAGAAGAGCAGAGGGGTGATACTCCCTGGTTGTTCAAGGAACTGCAAGGAAAGCCAGGTGATGAGGGGCGAAGCGGCAACCATCTTATTCATGGCTTCATCTGCCGCCCCATACTCTTGATCTTTATTTATCCAGAGATATTGGAATATTTTGACCCAGGAAGTGATTTGTGTCAGTGTACACTTGTAATGATATCTCTAGTAACAAGAAAGAGGGTAGATTGCATGGAATTGGAACAGATGCTCCAAGGGCATTAGTTAAGAGAATAATGCAAAATAAATGTAAGCTCCATGGAGTCACATATAGTGAATAAAACAGTTGTGACTTAGAAATACCATGTATGAGACATACAAACCCACAAAGTCTATATTTCATAATTTCTTTTTCAATGATCTTTAAGATTTTTGTACATTTAAAATGTTAAAGTTTGTATTTTAAATATATGAATTTAAATAATTATAAACTAAAACACTATTATCAAATGAATTTGATAATTAAAAAGGGAGAGCACAGTGGGGCTTCTGGGTGGCTCAGTCAGTTCAGCATCCAACTCTTGATTTTGGCTCAAGTCATGATCCCTGGGTCCTGGGATCAAACCCCATGTCCAGCTCCACACTGAGCATGGAGCTTGCTTAAGAATCTCTCTCTCATCCTCTGCCCCTCTCTTGCACTCATGCTCTCTCTCTCTAAAAACTAAACTAAACTAAAATAAAATAAAATAAAGAATTTTAAAAAGTAAGGCATGTGTTTTATAGCCTGAGTTTTAAAAATCATGCCTTTGGAACAAAATTCCTAAATGGAATTTTGGAATGTGGGCTAAAAGCTCAAGGATACTAATTAAATAGATCCTCCAATTTGGGGCTTCATGAGTCACAAACACATAATATATTTTACTATGATGCATGTGTAAAAGAAAAATAATAACTGAAGATAATTTTAAAAAGTGGCAATGTCTTTATTAAATAATATGACACAAGACATCATAAAAAGCAAAAACCTAAATCACATTTTTGAGAAGATATTTATAATATATATCCAACTTGTATTTTGAATACATAAAAAATCCTATAAAAATAAGATTAGGAAGAAGATACAGTAGGGCAAAAGATTTTTAAAAATTTGAATAACTACTTTACAAAAGAGTCCATACAAATTGTGAATAAATACATGAAAGGACACTCAAGGTCATTAGTCATCAAGCAAATGAAAGTTAAAACCATAATTTGAAAGCTCTCTACACCCATCAGAAGGGCTAAAATGAAAAAGACAAAAACGATTGACTATTATCACTCATACACTTGGGCAAGAGTGTAAATAGACATAACCATTTGGGAAAATTATTAGATAATATCAGTATAAACTTAATATATTCCTACACTATGACCTATCAATTGCACCTTTATTTTTTTTAATAGTTTATCATCAAATTGGTTTACATACAACACCCAGTGCTCTTCCCCACAAGTGCCCTCCACCATCACCACCACCTCTTTTCCCCCCTTGCCCTTCCTCTTCAACTCTCAGTTCATTTTCAGCATTCAATAGTCTCTCAAGTTTTGTGTCCCTCTCTCTCCCCAACTCTCTTTCCCTCTTCCCCTCCCCCTGGTCCTCCATTAGGTTTCTCCTGTTTTCCTGTTAGACCTATGAGTGCAAACATATGGTTTCTGTCCTTCTCTGCCTGACTTATTTCACTTAGCATGCCACCCTCAAGGTCCATCCACTTTCCTACAATCAGCCAGATTTCATTCTTTCTCATTGCCATGTACTACTCCA
>NC_043707.1:84627182-84700891 GCF_006229205.1 Suricata suricatta
TCAAGTAGGAAATTGCTGCGGTGGAGGTCTAGGAGGTTTTTCCTACTTTCTCCTTGAGGGTTTTGATGGTTTCCTGTCTCACATTCAAGTCCTTCAGCCATTTTGAGTTAATTTTTGTGTATGGTGTAAGAAAGTGGTCTAGTTTCATTCTTCTGCATGTTGCTGTCCAGTTCTCCCAGCACCACCTGAGAAAGAGGCAGTCTTTTTTCCATCACATACTCTTTCCTACTTTGTCAAAAATTAATTGGCTATACATTTTGGGCCCAGTTCTGGGTTCTCTATTCTATTCCATTGGTCTATGTGTCTGTTTTTTTTGCCAATACCATACTGTCTTGATGATTACAGCTTTGTAGTAGAGGCTAAAGTCTGGGACTGTGATGCCTCCCATTTTGGTTTTCTTCTTCAATATACCTTACAGAAATGAGGTCATATGTTCACCAAAGTTATATACAAGAATGCAGACTAGTTATTTCTAATACACATCTAGAAGCAACCTAAGTGTCCATCAGCAGAATGGAGATACAAGTTGTGGTATGGATACAGAATAGAATCTTATACAGCAATGAGAATGGATGAACTGCAGTTACATGCAACATCATGAAGGAATTTCACAAACATGACATTGAATGAAAACAAGCCAAACATTAAAAAGTATATATTGTTTGATTCTATTTATTTAAAATTAAAACAATGCCACAATTAGAGGGCACACATGACTCTTACGAATTGGGATATTTATTGAAAGGGGACATAGTAGCTTCAGCTTCTTGATAAGCATGCCAGTTTCATGGGTATATTTCTTTTGTGAAATTCATCAAGCTGTACAGTTCCAATTTATGTACATCTCTGTTATATTTCAATTAAAGGCTTATACTAAAGAAAAAGACAGAATAAAGGAATATGAGTAACTAAATTCTATTATGAACATATAACAGTCTAATATTGTCATCTTTAATTAAAATCTAAAGATGCCACCTAAATTTGTAGTCAGTTAAATTGGTCATAAGGACATAATCCATGTAAAACATGTCAGTTTTGAATTATTTCCCCTTCTCAATAGTATTGTGTGCAATTCTTAAAAGTCAATCTTGTCAAAAATAATTCATCTTACCTTCTCAAAATAATGAGCACATTGTAAAGGTTTGCCTCCTGATTTTATGAAACAACTTACCATTTGATGACATTTAAGAAAATATAGTTTTTTTCCTTCTTCTGAAACCTCCCCAGCTTTGTTTCCTGAGACAGTTGTCTCTGAATAAACTAAAGAGAAATCTATTTGGTACACAACTGATTTGAAATGCCTCCTATTTCCTCTTCCTCACGGTTTTCTGTGAAATGATTTCCAATGAGTTCATCTCAAATGAGGCAACTTGGCTTCTAGCAAAGAGAAAAATGTCTTCTAATGTGGTCACAGATGCTCTAAAGACTACACAAAGTCCTCTGTACTTATAACTTTACAGCAATATGACTCAAATTTTATATTCTTAGTCTTGACTATTTTAAAAACAGTATTTTGCTTATTTTTAGTGCTTTGTGACAAGTCCTTACAAAAGGATAATCTAATAAGTAATGTAAAAATATAAAGGAAAATTTAAAATAAAGATATGCCCTCTTTTCCTTTTTTGCTTTCCTACTCAACCATTATAGCAGGAAGCTAAGAAATTCAGTGACAGAAGTTTCACACCACAGCATCACATTGGGTAAAGCATTTACTAAATGCCCTTGGGAATGCCAAGTAGATCACACAACCGTGACTGCAGCATTGGACCTGACCATCAGATTTCTCCCATGCAGGTTCGCATCAGGAAGCCAACTGCTTGCTCGAACATCAGGATAAGCATATTGGGGCTTTCTATTTTTATTTAAAGCCATATATATTTCCCAGGTATTATTCTTCCACTATCCTACATTGAATTCCTCTCAGGTGTCTGCAGTTTCGATCGAAGTTTCTTACTTTGACAACTTTGCTAGAGTCAGAACATTCAGGAGTCAGTGTGTCAGATCACTTACCCTACGTCCAGTCATCATTTCTAATTCAGTTTTTTATAGTCCATCAACCTCCTCCTCTAAAGCTATAAATCCTCAACTAACTTCCAGTGCAACAATATTTAGAGATTTTATCTCTAGGGCTCCACAGAGAATTCCAAATTTCTCTAATTATATTGTCCCATTATCTATAATCTTTGCTTAAAGACAGCTTTGATAGCCTAAGCTACTTTAAAAAGTACATTGAGGCTGTCTTAACCTTGAGCTTGTATTTTCTCCTTGATTTATTGCAGTTTCTGAGAAGACAAAGTTTAAGCTTTTCCTCATGTCATTAACCCCAACTAGGGTCTAAATGTGCAGGCTGGTAGCATCAAGCTTTAGATAAGCCTAAAAGAGGATTTTGGTATTGCTTCTGTCGTTTGCAATCTGACTCAGAAGCCAGAAATAGTTGTGAGAGTCGTTTGACTGTACATTATATTTACGCATTGTATATGTGCATATGTATGTTTTATTATGTGGTTCTAATCCAAAAATGTAAACTCCATGAGGGCAGATATTATGCCTATCCACAGACATGCCCGGGAGGCAGTATCTCTGATGCCTAGAGTACCGCCCCACACATAGTAATTGCTCAAAGCACAGTATCTGAGTTCATGAATATTAGGTTAATGTGTTTGTTGCCTTTTGTGAAAGACTCCGTCTTCTAATGTACTTCCTACAGCATGTCATTTGAATGCATACTGCTTTTGAATAGAACTATATTACTGTCTAAATCAGGGACTGGCAAACTTTTTTTAAGAGCCAGATCAGGCATAGTTTTGGCTTTGTGGAACCTATGGTCTTCAACTCTGCTTTAAGAATTTAACTCTGCAGTAGAGGCACACCATCAGCTCATAAATGATAAACGGGCAGCCGCCTCCTGCTTCATAAGGCTTCTGAGCTAAAAATGGTTTTTAAATTTTTAAATTATTCTTAAATATCAAAAATCTCATGGCACTTGAAAATTACATAGATTTAAAATTTCAGTGTTTAGAAATAAAGTTTTACTGGAACATAGCCATGCCCCTTGATTTACATTCTGTCTGTAAATGCATTTGTGTTCTAACGGCAGTGCTGAGCAGTTGCAGCTATTAAATTAAGCAGTAGAACATTTTTAAAAGAGAGGCTGGAAATGATAGGGAATTTGTCCTTACGTTCTCAGACTATAACAATCTCCATATCGTCAAAACATGTAAAAAGTTTAAAATTTTAACTTTGGGGAGCCATATTTCCTATAACAGAAAGGTAGTAATGATACAAGAAAAAGAATGAGATTCATTCCACACCTGCTGGTGAGAATCTGTAAATCTAGAACACAATTCTCAGTTACCAATAATTATTGACTCAAGAATCAAATACATAAATGATGCCCACAGGTCATGTTAAAGTGTCACACAAATCAATGGAACTAGGCATCTCATATCTTATCCATTTTACAGTTCTGTGCAAAGAGAGAGACAGAGAGAGACAGAGAGAGAGAGAGAGAGGGAAATTAACTTCTTGTTTTTATTCTCCAAGACAGTTGAAAGTGCTAATGAAAAATCCTGAAACCTGTACATCAATTAATCAAGAGTTGACTATAGATTACTATGTACCATAAATGGTAAACATCAAATGAATATTACCTAAATCCATTAGAAAAAAGTAGGCTAATGTATGTTTCTCACAAATTATGAAAACTTCTAATATAAGATGAAATTTATCCAACTGAAAAAATACAAGGATGTGAGCTTTTCCAATTGGAATAGGACTTTCACAAGAACAGGCACTATATGAATTGAAAGAATTCATGAGTGATGCTCACAACACTGCTTATTCATTCACGTGTGCATTGGATCAACAAACGTGCACTGACAGCTATTCTGCACTAAGTGCTTGGGGCACGAAGTTATGTGAGAAACTGTCTCTGCCCCTCAACAATACTTTAATTGAAGAGATTACATATAACTAATAAAAACAGACATAATAAAGGATTTTAATATAAATATAAATTTTAAACAAAAGGCATTCTATGGAAATTCTATGTGCCTAATATGGGAAATAAAGGCTAGAACCGTTGTGAGGAGGAATGGATCATTGAGAACTAGTGTTTGGTGAAGGCTTTTTGGTAAAGGAGAGACTTAAAATGGATGAATAAATAAATTTATTTGATGAATAAATAAATCAGTCTAAAATTTACATAAGTCTAAGATTTACATCCTTCTCTTTAGAGAAGTAAGGATACAAGTAGAGAAAATTGACAACTTTCTGGACCCTGCTCCTAGATTCACCAGGAGATTCAGGAAGAACTCAGTGGTGTGACTCATGGGTTCTGCCCCGTCTTTTTCCCCCCTATCTTCCGCAGCTGGTAGAGTGTTAGAGTACCAAGTCACAGATTAAGCTGAGCACAGCAGGGTTCTGAAAGAGGGGAAAAGGGAACATAGAATTTTCCCTGAAAACTCAAACTCATGCACATTTGGAAGATAATTGTCCATAGTAATATGGTACTTTTTCTAAGAAAAGGTCAGAGTCAGACTATAACCTTCTACCAAAAGAAGGCCCAGGACAGGGACCCTAGTGTTGGGTCAGAACTATCTCACTTTTAATGTTAACCTTTTCCAACCGTGACCAGTTCCCGTCACCCTGGCCTGTTGCCATTTCATTTTTCAAGGGTTGCTAGGATTGTGCCATGTTAGGTTAAAATGCCTATTTAGTAATGGTAGATTTTGTGTGTGTTTTTTGAAGATAAAGAAGCATAAAATATACAGTTGTTTAAAAAAGCAATTTTAAACTATTAAAAGTATTTCCAAATGCTTCAAATTTGGATGTCCGCGTAACATGTGGAGTTACTATTTGCTAATGCATTTATATAGAGGTATTTCTTTCAAAATAAATCATGGAAATGTGTTTCTTAACTTGGTAAATGAACTGTACCATACTATACTTTTTATGATTGCGTTTCTTTCATAAAATGTAGTCATAAGCATTTTTTAAAATACTGACTTACAAATTGCATGTACCCATTTCAGTTACCACTTGACATACTTACCAAATGCCCATCTTGTGCTTACATAGAAGTATTCAATGATAGATAATATAGATGCCCATCTTCAAGGAGCTAAAAATACACTAAAGGCAATAACACATATTTCATTAAAAATCCATAATTTCCTTAAAAATTCATAATCACTAAAAATAAAATCCAGTTTTTATTACTGTCGTCTGCAGGACTCTGAATGCTGTGACCTCTGCTCATTTCTTCGGCCTCACTTTATGCACTCTTACTTACCACGGTTCACCAAGTTCTTTTGATGCATAGAGTCAGAACTGGCACAGTATCTTTTCTAACTCATGTCATTGAGTAAAGCAAATCTCATGGCTGAATTGAAGTCATGAGGCAGAGAAGCATATACCATCACAGTGGGAGGGCTCTGAAAAGTACATAACAAAGGATACCTATACAGAGAGGGCTAAAGGATTAGGGCTGAAAGCAGTCTACCACACTAGATTATGTGCAGACTTATTATTTTATGTCTTTTCGATTCCTAACTCTTTTGTATTCTATCCACACTGATTTCAAACCAGTTGATATCCTCACTTACCTTCTGAGTGATTTTTGTCACACAGCACATTGCTCATGTGGTTGACCGCATTTCCAGACATGATCATGCATTTTGCCTGGGAGAAGAATATTCTGGCCCCATTTGTACAATAATAACTTTGGACATATGTCTCCAATACTTGGCTGTGGGTATCTTGAAACATGTCTTCCAAGAAATAAATTAATTTGGGGGTTTCTTTGTCTTTTTTTATTTTTAAATTTCTTTTTTCTTTTTTTAAAATAGTTTATTGTCAAATTGGTTTCCATACAACACCCAGTGCTCTTCTCCACAAGTGCCCTCCTCCAGCACCACCACCTCTTTCCCCCCACCCCCTTCCCCTTCAACCCTCGATATGTTTTCAGCATTCAATAGTCTCTCAGGTTTTGCGTCCCTCTCTCTCCCCAACTCTCTTCCCCCCTTCCCCTCCGCATGGTCCTCCATTAGGTTTCTCTTGTTCTCCTGTTAGACTTATGAGTGCAAACATGTGGTATCTGTCCTTCTCTGCCTGACTTATTTCGCTTAGCATGACACCCTTGAGGTCCATCCACTTTGCTACGAATGGCCAGATTTTATTCTTTCTCATTGCCATGTAGTATTCAATTGTATATATAAACCATATCTTCTTGTTCCATTAATCAAGCGATGGACATTTAGGCTCTTTCCATGATTTGACTATTGTAGAAAGTGCCACTATGAAAGTTGGGGTACATGCGACCCTATGCATCAGCACTTCTGTATCCCTCGGGTAAATCCCTAGCAGTGCTATTGCTGGGTCATAGGGGAGTTCTGTAATGAGTCAGAGTCTCACCTAAATTTCTGCACACAGTGAGCCCCTGTAAATGTTACCTTTTAACTGACTGCTTTATACCATTTCAAGAGATGTATGACCAATATGTTTCCATGATTTTGATTATATAGAAGCATTAATATTCAGAACCTTACTAAGCTGCTCACCTGCATCAGCGAAGCTGATTGAGGTTGTAGGATCAATCAAAAACAGACACAACAAGACTTTATTCTTTCAATTCTATAAATAAGACATTTCTAATTCCAATGACAGGAAAAAAGACCTAAGATAGGGCCTCTCAAACTTTAATGTGCATTTGAATCACCCAGGATCTTGTTAAAATGCACATTTTTATTAAGTATTCTGGGGGGGAGTTCTAAAATTCTACACTTCTAACAAGTTTCAGCTAATATTGATATTACTGGTAGCAAAACTACACTGAAATGGCAAGGTTATAAAGGATTCAGTAGTGTCCTTTTCTGAATAACGTTTTTATCCACAGGTCATAGCAACTACATTTTTTAAAAAACAGTAAAAAAATGACCTAAACATACAAATTATTGTTAGGATTTTTCTCATATATCAGAGGCCAGCTATACTTCTAAGTGTGCTAAACTGGATAAAAACAGTTTATTTTGGAAACAGATCTGTAATCAAAATAAAATTATATTCATCGTATAACAACTACTTTACTGCTCTATCACAGGCTCTGCTTGTTGGCAATGAATTCACAATTACACCTGGACAAGTAAATTGGACTAATGCCCATGAGAATTTACTGATAATTATATCTCACTTCATAATAAATCATCAGTTGTTGTGTTAATCAACTAACAAAATGTATTGCTTTACTTATAGAATAAGGTGCAGTATGTTTTGGATGAAGATACTTATTTACTCAAAACTATTTAGTACCCACTAGGACATGACATGGTGATGGGCAGTGTATGTGAAATAGTGGTGGATGACACAAGACACCTACTCTCCCTGGACTTACAAACCAAGGAACAGATATGGATAATCAGATAACATTACAACAATGCAAGAAGCATGAATTTCCTTAAGAAATCAACAGAAGTGCTAAAGAAGTCTATTAAGGAAAAAATAAGAATCTCTCCAGACTCCTGTTTATTATTTTTTATAGTTTCTTTATTTTGTGAGAGAGAGAGAGAGTACTCACACTGGGTGGGTGGGGGAAGGCAGAGAGAGACAGAATCCTAAGCAGGCTTAGCACTGTTCAGAGTCAGAAGTGGGGCTCAATCTCATGAGCCATGAGATCACAACCTGATCCAAAATGGAGAGTCAGATGCTTAACTGACTAAGCCACCCAGGTGCCCCTCCAGGCTCCTGTTTAGAACCTCTAATGAGGCATCAATCTTGGGTGGATGCTTTTTGTGTATTTTTTTTAATTTATCAAAGGAAAGGTAATAGGGTGAAATTCAGTTTGAACCCTTGGAACTCAACCAAGGGTTGAGACATCCTTTACACTCTGGTGCCTACCTGAACTTTTAATTTTCCCACTTACCTTTCTCAGTTTTTGCGTCTGTATAATGAGTTGATCTTCTAATACATAGAGTCCTATTCAGAATTGATTACAGCCCTGAATAGTGTTTGAAAGAAATGATTAATTGGAGTAGTTTCTTTCAAAGCAGTGAAAGGAAATGGAATCAGGAATAAAGATTAAAGAAAGTAGGACTTAGAGATGTGTTCACTGAGAAAAGAACTTTGACTTCCGTGTGAATTTTGGACTAAGGATAGTGAACAGCTATTTGCTGGTCAGAGCAGGACAAAAAGAAATACACTGCAGCCAGGCACAGAAGTGAGCACCTGTCCACATGTGTTGCTGGCCCTTGCAGCGTGCTATTCCTGTGAGCAAGAACAGGCCAGGTTTCCACCGCTCCACCACTGGCCAGCGACACTTGCCAGTCTTCCACATCAGCATATTCAGGTTCTGGCCGTAATAGCATCAAATGGGGCCAGGTGTTCTCTCAAGAGCGCCTGGCCCCATTTCATTTGTAATAGTCTGTATGAGATGTCGAGGCTCTTCTGACAACCAAAATTATGAGCTTGGATTGAAACCAGTTCATCACAGAACCCTAATTCAGGGCTATCTTTTGTCTGGTGCCCCAAGCCACTACAAAATACTATTATGCCTACGTCCTTTTTCCACATAAAAACAAAACAAAACAACAGCAACCTTTTCTTTATTGTCCTGAAAGTAGCTCTTCATTCCTTTTTCCAGCAGGATGAGAAGGCAATTATGTTTGTTTAGAAAGTTTATTATTATGCAGAGTAATTTTTCAGCAACACACACACACACACACACACACACACACGTGCTAGGATTGATTACGTTTAAAGTATCATTATAATCTGATAAAAATGCTTCACAATACAGAAATATTTTAGGAGTTTGGACATGGATATGGATATATTTTTCACTAGAAGCATTCTAAGTACCTCTGCATAAGATCATTAATTCTTGGTGCAAAATTGAAGCATAATCAAGGTTATTAGAACACCTGTTATTTTGTCATTTGTACAAAAATGACTAAGACTTCATAAAGGATATTTATGCAACCTGAAATCTATCCAAACAGTTTACATAGAAATAGATTGATCAAATTACTATTGTAACTTTCAATGAGCATTGTAATCTGGTAGGTAGCTGGTTTGAACCACAGGTTGGAATCTATGGCTAATAGAAATTGATGTAAGAACCATGTCCATCAGGGCAGGTGACTCCTGTGACAGTGTCTCCAGATAAAAATTACTAATAAGAATTCTGAGAAGCCTCTGAAAGACAATATTGCTTTAAGAAGTACATGTTTAATATAGATGTTCTTCTTTTGACTTAAAGAAGATCATACATCTGCCTGACCTAAAGAGCTCTCTTTGCCTGAAATTTATCATGGGCAATAACGACATTTCTAAACCTATCTTAGACAAACCCAAATGCAGGCACTTAATATATATGGAATAATTAATGATAAATGAATATTAATGATAACTTTTTTTTTCTAAAGAGTTCTTTTTGTTTCCTTTCTAAGGAGTTCTTGCTCAATCTGACCATTCTTCTCCCAGATTTTCCAAATAGATAATATAGAACACACATTCATAAATAGACAAAGTGCATAAAAATTATAATTATTCTCATAAGAAATTTAGTGCAGAAGCACTTTACTTTCTTGACTCACTGGTATGTTAGCTTTTTTATTAACATTTATTAACATTGCTTTATATGGGTAAGACTTCATCCATCAGTTTTATCATCATTTTTTGGATAACAGCATTATTGAGATATAATTCACATGCCATGTAATGTACCCATTGAAAGTGTAAAATTTAATGAGTTTTAGTGTAGTCACAGAGTTAGGCAACCATCAGCTCAAACAATTTAGAACATTTTTATCATCTACAAAAGAAATCATGTGCCCTTCAGTTCTCACCCCCCAAACTTCCTCATACTCTCAACCCTGATCAACCACTACTCTTTCTGTATCTAAAAATTTGCCCCTTGTGGACATCTCATATAAATGAAATTATAAGGTCTTATAATTATTTGTACTGATTAAGTTTATTTAGGCAACTATATTTCATATTCTAAAAAGTTATTTTGTCTTATTGAGCCATTTATTTACAATGCCATGTACCTAGAGTTTGGTAGTATCACCATTGCCAAAGCTCTATGAATGAACACGTAGTTAAGAATATATACAAATACACTTTTACCAGTCATTGAAACAGACTTATTTCTATCTTATTGACTTATTACTGACTTCAAATCTAAAAAAACAGATTTTATTAAATAATGTATTTTTAGTACAATATATTTCTCATAGTTTCTGTTTGCTTGCGAATTTGATTTAGAATATAGAGAATCTTCCATGTTTATTACCAGTAACAACAAACCTTTAAGATTGTAGAGAAAGACAATCTCTCTGTCTCACATGCACACCGGGTTCCAGGAGTCATACTTCTGTATTGCCCGGGAAGTTTTTAGGCAGTGTGGACGACAGTGATCGGTATCCACTTTGAAGATTCCTTAAAAGCAACTGTTAAAACATATGTTCCACTTAGACTATTGCAATGGACTCCTGGTTTGTCTCCCCAGCCTCCCACACTGCCTCATCTTAATTTACTCTGTACCACAAATGATACCAGTGATATATTTAAAACGTGTCACTTCTCTGCTCAAAACCATCCAATAGCTTTCTGTCTCACTAGAAATAAATCCAAAGTCCCCATGGTGGCCTGTATGGTATTGTCCCCCGCTCTATAACCTCATCTCCTACAATCCCTCTCACTGAACTCTCCCACTGGACTCCAGCCATTCTGATTTTATTGCTGTTTTTAAACATACCAGGTGTCTCCTGCCTTGGGGTGTAAGTGCTAACTGGTATCTCTGCTTAATACAGTTTTCCCTCAGCTATTTTTTATGGCTCATATTATTACTATATTCACTTCTCTAGACAACAGTCTCCAAATCCTTAACCATATATAAAAAAGCATCCCACTCTTCTATTCACTTTCTATTCCTTTATCTTATCTTCTTAACACTTATCACCTTCTGACAATTAGTTGATAGATTGTTTTTTCTCCATTTCCCTGCCCCAATGTAAGTACCCTGATAGGAAGAAACCTGTTTGTCCATTGCTGTTTCCATAGATCCTAAGTAGTACTTGGGTAATCATAGGTATTTAATGTCTGATGAATGAATGGATAGATGAATTTGGACAAATGGGTGAATGAATGAAAGAAAAGAAATACTGATCCTCTTCCCTTTAGATCAAATACCTCCCCCCAAAAAGTATGAACTTTCTATAGACCGTTTAAATTTTTTCTAAGTGCAGTTCAAAATGATTAACTCTGTTTTTATGGCTACTGATTAGCCTTTAGTCCTGACAATATCCCTGACATTGTATAACATGAATAAAATCTGGATGAATTCAGTCAGGTAAAAAGAATGCCTGATTTGTTTTGACCTAAAAAGGCTTTGAAACACTCAAAAGTTAAGGGAGTTTTCTATTCCGACAAGCTCACTATAAACCTGGTTTTAGAGCTGATATTTTATAATCACTAGATGAAATAAAAAAGAAATGAAGAGGCTTGATCACCCATGTTCTGCAGTAGGATCTTGTGTAGCCAGACCTCTTTCATCTCCTTTCTTTCCATTAGTGCATGTTTTACTGGAAAACTTGGGAGCTTATAGTCATTTTTTATTTAATCCAAACTGTACTTTTTGTATAGTTTAACGTTAAATAAGCTGAATTCATGATTTAGAGCCACATCATATTTTCATATGCATTTTTATTTGCTTTTTTTCAAATCAGCATTTGTGGGTTTTGAATACATCTAAACAATGCCACGGAATATGTATTTATTACCTGATCACAAAAAAAAATCATCATTCCTATTTTTAATTCTTCTGTGGAGAGTCAAAGCTATAAAAAAAACTGTAAGATATACCATTTCTGAAAAATCAGTAAGATGTGGGAATTATACACTTTGTGCATTACCAAGCTAAAATTTGGATGTTTTATAAGCAATTCTGTGCTATAAGTACTTGGGCACATCTGGATAATCTAAGAGTTTTAGAGTGAAAAGACAGTATGACTGCCTTAACTACAAGAAATTCAATTCCATTTTTAAAAATCTAAAACATGAAATTTAATTTTAAATACAAAAGAAAAAAGGCATATTATATTTTCTAGTCACCTACTTGATCCCCAAGACAAAGGAGCAGAGAGCTATAGAGGAAGGGCATATTAGGGCAAACCCCAAAGTTTTCTGAGCTAGGTCAGAAAAGGAGCTAAGGTTCAAATGAGACCAAAGAGCCAAAAGCAGTTAGGAAAAATACCGTCAAACCTGGAATCAGAAGCTACGGTGGCCAAAGTTTGCCAGCGGTGACAAAAAACCGAAAGTTTAGAAATGAGTTGCTCCCAGGTAGTTTAGAAGGACATTGTCTCCTTTAGGAGACCATGAACAGGGGGACGGGGCACTTGTGTGACATACACTTCTGCATTTGCTTTACCTGTTCTATCAGACAATTAGGACTCTGAGAAGGGAGACCGGGCTGACCAAGAGCCTCAAATATATAGTAGGCACTCAACGCACTTTGTTGAATAGTAAATGTAAACTATCCTTCTCTCCACCCTTACCTCCCAGTGAATGCTTCATAAATAAGCCAGGGTAACACACCGGTATATTTTCACTTTAAAACAAAATACATCTCTTAAATATTTCTCTCACAGAATCACTTTAAACTGGAAGCAAACACAAAGTTTCCATATGAAAAATATTTGGGGAAAGTTTTAAGCATTACAAAACAGTGGTTTTTAAAATGAAAGAGCTTTCTCAACCATACCATAGTATGTCATCCCTACCACGATGTTATAATTGCCACCATTTGTCTGGCTGCAGAATAATGAGGTATGGATGGGTCTAGTACCAGCTAGACAGCTCCCAGAGCGAGAACAAAATGGTATGCATAGTACAGTGGACATAACAGATGGAAAAAGCCTCCAATGGATGGCTCTCTGGACAAAATGCCTCAGAGAACACCGGCTCTGGGTGATTTGGCTCAGGCTATTAACAAAAAGAATTTTTCTTGGACAGTCTTTCATCAATAAGGATTTTGTGTGTGTGTGTGTGTGTGTGTGTGTGTGTGTGTGCGCGCAATCTACTGAGTATTTGAATTAAAAATGAAACACAATGTAGAATTTTCTTCATCTTTTGGATTTTTTTGCTTTAATTTTACCTTAAAAATAACAAAACCTGGCATGGTACATAACAATGCTTATTACTGACATGTAAAATAATTTGTTTAAATATTGAGTGGTCTTTTGTTTCTTCTTTAGAAACAGATTTTTCACTGAATCCTTGAAAATAACATGGCCATGCTCACCAGTACCATCCATATAGTCTATGTAGTTTAAAATATTCTAAAATTATCCAAATGTTACATCTTAATAACAGAACCAAAAATGTGTTGATCATGCCAAGATTTCTCCTTACTTCATACTGGTTTGTTTCTGACAGGGAAGTCTTAAAAAGGCTTCCTTACCCAAAGGCAATAAAGATTTTTAAGTAACCTTTTCCTTTTTTGTCTTATTAAGGAAACTCCTAATGTAGTTTTGTTTGTTTGCTTGTTTGTTTGTTTTTAATGGGAGATCTTCTAAAATTTTTTAACCTTTATAATATTTGCCTATCTCTGAAGGCACCATAGTAAAGTGGTTAAAAGCAAAGATCTTAAAACTACAGACTCTGGATTAAAATAGATCTCTAATATTTATGTTTATTAGTTTTCTCCATATATAAAATGGGGGAAATCATATAGAGTATTGTGAGAAGTAAATAAATTTATATATACAAATTTTTTAGAATAATACTTCAAAATTCAAGGTCTAGGGAATAATCAGCTACTCTTATTATTATTATGTTGTAGGTCCCATTGGTTCCCAAACATACAGATTATTCCTTCTCCTTTAGCTATGTAGTTCCCTGATAGCATATTGGCATTATGTCCCCGGAGTTTGAAATTATCAGCGCTTATGCTCAGTGCCTTAACATTATAGCAGTGAAAAAGGTATAGATATACCTATAGATCCTAAAGACTATAGATATAGTCTTTTTGATTTTGTGAAGTTTTGGTTTGAACATTGTTACTGCACGTGTGCTTTTTAGGATGGGACCTAACACAGACTTTTTTAAAGAGCAAGTGTGAAAACTTGCAGCCCATAGGCTGAACATGCACCTCCCCTTCATGTCATCCTGGCAGAAGAGCCAGCACCAAGACTTGTGAAAACACAAGAGGGCATTGGTAGTCCCTCAGAGCATTTCCTTACAAAATGTATATGCTGTGGCTGTCCCTCTCGTCACCCATAATTAAAGTTCTGTTTCCTTTTGCCCTTTTGGTCAGTGTCTAGATGACTCTCTGAGCCATTGCTATGTATGAGGAGTGCATGTGTGTGTGTCTGTGTGTGTGTGTTGTACATGTGTGAGTGTGTATTGTCTCTCTGTGCATTCTTATGCATGGCTGCATAGTTCCCTTTGAGCACATCTTCATTCATTTTTCGTCCCACCTCTTTGTGGGCCATTCTCTTTGTAGAGCTCCTACCACATTTAAGTGCAACATTCTCCATCTTTCTTTACTCTCTTCATGTCATTGGTTCAGTCTTTCACTTAAAATTCTAGAATGTTTGAATTCAAATGGAACATTCACTTATTTTACAGTTAATGCAATTCCTTATAAAACCAAAATTTATATTTTATTGCTTACTGAAGTGATTGAGCCTATCTCATTTAGTAAGCTTTTAATCATGCTAGGAATTAGAAATAGAATTTGTTTTCATAATTGTCATTTTTTAAAAGGACATGAAATGCTATACATTTCTGTTAACTAAAACATACCAATTTAAATCTTTTAACCTATTGATTTATTGCCCTTATCCAACTCTTCCTAGAAAAAGTAAAGGATTTACTCCCTTGCTCCAAAGACAAAGTAAGAAATTATTGGTGAAAGAATATATAAGATTAGACATATGTTTACAAAAAGATTAAGCTATGTGAATGCAACTAAATGCAAGTCCACAATACCCATGAACTTAACCAGTTAACCTTAACATCAAAGGATTTTCTTCTTCAGAACAAAGAGATATGAGGACAGTCCATTCTATTGGCTTTTGACTCTTATGCAATCTGGTTCTTGGGCTTTGTCTTCTCCCACACAGGCAATCTAATACAGTTAGATTGTAGTTCAGGGGGCTTCTGTGTCTGCAAGGAAGATAATTTCTGAGTTTGAGACCAGAAAAATGCCCAGCTACTTGCATTTGCAAACTCTGCCTTTGGAGCTTCAAAGGTGCAGACATTTTTAGGTGAGCTGACAAAGTAAACACCAATTATTCAGACACTGAATAGGCTTAAAAGAGAGGGGGGTAAGAAGTGATGCAAACTAAGGAATAGATGAAGAACTTCAACATGGCCTCCAATTGGACTTCCTGCTCCTCACTGGCATTTCTTTGATATGTGATTTTCAAAGCAGGTGTTCTTGCTGCAATCACATTGTCACACTCCATTATGAGGAAGCAATTAAGCCCATAATAAGTTAAGAGGTGATGTTTTGTATTTTTTTTTAATCTCACACAACTGTTGATTTGTTAGCTTTTGAAAACAGATAGGAATTTTTCAATTACATCTTGCAAAATACCTTTTTTCATTCTGAGTGTTTGAAAAGCAAATGTATCCTGGATCCAGTGCTTTTGTGTTTACAAATCTGGATATGATTTAGTAAGCTTTAAAGAGATAGCAAACGCATAGTAAGGAAATCAGATTTACATAATTTTCTGCTTGCTTACAGAACACAGCAGTTGAGATTATCTTTTACATTTGGGAAGACTGTTTTAATATGATAAGATGAAACACCACCTACAGAACACTTGATCTTGCTAGTTTGACTTCTTAAAATAAATTATGGGCTGATTTGTCACAGTGACTTTTAACATAAATTGCTATTATAATCTAAAGAAGCAATTCTAAAGGAGACTGCTTTTTCACTTCATCTGCATAAAAAGATTTAGGTTATTTCTACATTTATTCTTTCTTCCATGCAATTTATTTCCTGTAACTTTACATGGCAGGAACAACGAAAATCCATGCTTTGTTCATTCCGTCCATTCCTCTATGCATACATGATAAGTAGCAAATAGCAGCTTAAATAGAGAAATAGCACAAGTAAAAAAAAAAAACTATGTTAGCTTTACCTTTTGTACATAAAAACGTGTTTCTAGAGAAATGTGTGTATGCTTTTTTCCCCACAGGAAACACAGTTAGATTGCAAAGTGGAGGAAATTAAGAAGAGCCTGGGGCTTTCCTCTTTATCTTCTATACATGTATTCACTTTTATTTATCCGTCCGTTTATTTACTTAGGTATTCTTGCAGCTTCCGTAACTACTGTAAATAATGAGTGTTAGAGTCCAAATGTCTTTCAGCTGGAGGAGTATGAATGCTAGAAAAAGAGGAGATTACACTAAACCAAAGGACTCTAAAGTCAGACCCTCTTATGCAATCAGGAGCCTCTGGGGAATGTTTGATGTTTTTCATCCTGATTTTTGCTTTATGTTTTGTGAGCATTATGCTTGACTAAGCTTTCTGTCACTGTCTCTAAATTCTATTTGTCTAAATTTGCCATGGTGCCTATTTTCTGTATCATCTGTATTCATTATTTGACCACAAAGGAGTTAGAAAATAAGCATGGTTATGTGCTTACTGGGATTAGTTATTCATTGATAAGTGTTCAGATTTGAGCATTTTACATTTAAAAAGTGGGAGGGGAAAAGTGCACACAGGGCTTCTGGTCAAGCTTTTTTTTCTGTACTCTTGATAGAGATTACATGTATGTACATATTATCTCATTCAGGGCTCAGCATGAATTGGAGTAATCTTGGATTTATAAGTAGCTCATGATTATTTCCTTTCAACTGAAAGGAACAATGGTACTGACCCCCTGGAGTCTCTGATTGGAGGCTTTGTTTTTATTGTTTGCAAAGGTGAGGTGAGGTTTGTATAAAACACGGAGAACAGACATAGTATAGGATTGTAGAATGTATCTAAACAAAAACCTCAATGAAAGATAGACACGTAGGTTCAGGAAAAAATTTCTTTGAAATTATAAGAGAAGTTCTGCCTTGCCAAACCTTCCAGGAAGAACTCAAAATACTATGAAACACCTTCTTGGAGCTAAGCACACTTACATGTGCTGCTCATTTGATGCTTAGCCATTTCACCTTGACATATCTTTTGGTCTTCCATTTCTAACCTTGTCTCTCTAACCCTTGCACTGTTTTCCACACTTTATGTAACGTGTGCCAGTATGAAAGGAAATTATTTTCTATTGCTGTGAAACAAATGTCGTGGTTTAAAGCAACACTCATTAGCTCCCAGTTCTATAGGTCTGAAGTGCCGTGCGGCTCAACTGGATTCTCTATGGATGGTCTAAGGAGGCTGAAGTCAAGGTCAAGGCTGAAGCTCTAAGTAAGAATCCAACTGCAGTTTCATTCAGACAATTGTCAGGATTCAGTTCCTTGTGGTTGTGAGACTGAGGTCCTCATTCCCTTGCTGGCTGTCAGACAGAGGCTATTTACTGCTTCTAAAGGTCATGTGCATTCCTCAACACAAGGGCCCTTCTGCCCTCAAACCAGCTGTTTCCCCTCTCGGTCTGAATCTCTGACATTCTCTTCTGCTACCAGTGGAGAAAACTGCCTACTTTTAGGGCGGGGGGTGGTGCTCATGAGACTAAGCCCATGAGATTATCTCCATATTTTAAGATCAACTGACTTTAATTACATCCGCCAAATTCTTTCACAGCAGTGCCTAGATTAGTGTTTGATTAACCAACCAGGGGATGGGAGTCTTGGGCGATGGAGGAGTACCTGTGACACCCAGGCAGTTCTGTGTAGAGTAGATACTATATAAATATTTCACAAATGAATCCACAAACACTAAATGAATAAATGACAAAAGAGATTCTTTTAGAAGTCAGATACCTCACCCTGCCAATGACTAATAAATAAAGCTGAGCCTCTGGGTGAAAAGAATTTTATTTCACCAAAGTAAGTTATTTTTGGTCATTGCACTTCACCTTATAATCATGACTGAGTTGATGGATCACCTTAAGACATTCCATTCTTGGGGCACTTGGGTGGCTCAGTCGGTTGAGCATCTGGCTTCAGTTCAGGTCATGATCTCACGGTTCTGGGTTCAAGACTTGTGTCGGGCTCTGTGCTGACAGCTCAGAGCCTGGAGCCTGTCTTCAGATTCTGTGTCTCCCTCTCTCTCTCTGACTCTCCCCTGCTCGCACTCTCTCTCTGTCTCTCAAAAATAAATTTAAAACAACATTTAAAAAAAAGACATTCCATTCTTTGTTTAACAAATGACAAGTTTAAGAGAGATTTATTTTTATTTTAGAGAGAGAGAGAGAGAGAGCACTAGAGGGGGAGAAGGACAGAAGGGAGGGGAGAGAGAGAAAGAGAGAGAGAGAGAGGGAGAGAGAGAATCCCAGGCAGGCTGCACGCTTAACACAGAGCCCAACACGAGGCTCTATGTCACAACTCAGAAATCGTGACCTGAGTTAAAATCAAAAGTAGGATGCTCAATCAACTGAGCCACTCAGGCACTCTGGAATTTTTTTCTTTAAGACCCAATTTTCAGCACCTGAGAATTATGCCCTGGACCAACATTGCTTTTATAAACTGATTTATGCATCACAAAGCATGGTCACCAACATTATCTCCTCTAGTGCTCACAATAACCCATGGGTATTAATAACCCTGTCCTGGAGATAGAAAAACTGAAGCCCAGAGTACTTCAGTGTTCTGTGGAAGATCTTTAGTCCTTTATACTAAAAGTTTTCTAAAAGCAATTAGCTTCGGAAGAAAAAAATGGGGAGAGGAGTCATATGCCCAATGTTTGATAATTATAATGCAATTTTTATTCTATTCTATATTTAACACTGGAAATACATCTTCTCAGGAATTAAAATAATAAGTCATCTATGTCAAGTTTTCTGGATTGTCAAACCAGCTGGAAAAGAACCTCTGTTCTTTACCTACCAGTGAATCGATGAAAAGGTAATATCTTCAAATAAACAAAAGGCAATTAAATGCCTATAATTGGCACATAAGAAATAGTGACATTTGATTTTCCTTCCAGAGTTTTGTGGTTTTTTTCTTTTTTAAAAATAGTTTTTTGTATCTATTCTTTTCATGATTCAGTGACCTGGAGATCAAACCATATTTTCTAACTCAAGGTTTCTTTTCTATAACATAAACCCAAAAGCAGGACTCCTGGGTGACTCAGTTAAGCGTCCAACTCTTGATTTCTACTCATGTCATGATCTCATCAGGGCTCTGCACTGTCAGCAGGGATTCTGCTTGAGATTCTCTCTCTCTCTTTGTCTGCCCTCCCCTGTTGTGCATACACACTTTCTCAATAGATAAGTAAACTTAATAAAAAAAAAAAAGGCAATTCAACAGTGTAAAGTTGAATACATGATTGAATGAATGACTGAGTTGAAAACAAATTAATTGAGCATGTATTTTAGGATGCATACTCAAAGGATATTGGGATTACAAGACTTATATAATTTAGTAAACAGATCTAGGAATAGAAAAGGATTCAAATGCCCAATATGAAAAGATATATTTGCAAGGCTCCAAAATTAGTATGTTTGTGTTTCTGCTGATGTTTTTAATCATGGGGTCTCCCTAGACCACTCTTTCCCCCTCAACATTGTTTAACTTTCAGTGGCTTTTCCAACACTCACTTTTCTTCTTCTCAGGCACTCCTTCACTTACAACATCTTTTTCATTATATGTCCACCTGGTATTTCACTTCATTGTCAGCAAACAATAAAGTAAGACTTCCCATGGATTTTCTGTAGCTGCTAAACCCAGATTTAGTCTGAGATGGTTTTCATAATTTTATAAGTGAACTTGACCGAGAACCCTATCTCTAGCATTGAACTGTGAAATTTCACAGGAATCTTCACCTTGTTTCCTATGAAATAAAAATGGCATTATGGCTGTCTTAAAGAAGAAAAACACGCACACAAAAACCATTATGACAAATTGAGGAATATTGAACTAGTCAATTTGTGCATTTCATTGAACATCCTGAACCATACAAATTTGAATGAAGCTTTCAATACACAAATAAGCCAGTTCTGTAACAATAGACAGTGCCATTGTATACCAGACATTATGCATAGTGCAACCAGCTGCATCAAAAAGATGGGAGAATTGGGATTTGTTTTCATTGTTAAATTGAAATCCAAAAAAAATTATTGTTGCTCTATAATAAACAGGAATGCTGCTTAATGAAAAACTCTATTTGTATTATTGGTGACTTCCTTGTTCCTAATTCAGACATGTGGATAAAGCTGCTCTATCACTAAAAGCTGGTAGCTGCCATAATGCTTAAACTCAGCAAAGCATCATCTTGTTCCTATGTGAAGAATATCAGGAGAACAGTTTAAATAGGATTGACAAGAAATAGTTTAATATAGGAGGAGATTCTGGTAAGATTAGCAAGAACATGCACAGTGCTTATTGCTTCCTTTTTATATCCCTTTATCTTCAGGGGGGAAGGTGTAACAATGGGATATTAACATTTAATATCTTTTCTCTTTTCAATGAAGGGAGAAAATAATCATCTGTCTTTTCTAATTTTAAGATTAAAAGAAGTACACCCAAGCGCAATTATATAGCCCAAACTTTTTTATAAGACATGTTTCTAAGAATACACAGGAAAGAAAATGACTTCACAGTTGCTTTCCTTAAGTCTTGCACAGACACTTACAGAGAATTTTAGAAATTCACTTTTGACTATGAGAATGATACTCAGTTTTCTTAGTAATTGTGATTATAATTCAATTTAGTGTGAAATGCATATTAAAGCACAGTTATTTAAATGTGGCTCTCTGATTTCACTAGCAATTGCTCTTAGGTATTGGTGTAGTGGGAAGAGGAAGTTACTGTGATAAAACCAAATTGACATATTTGTTTTTAAACTAGGCTCTACTCTAAGAATCTATGGTTTCCTTAAACCCTTTTTCACTTTTCAAGTCTTTAAGTTCTGACTGTAAGCATAAATAATACACTGAAGTTGGTCCTTCATAAACTGCCTTTTATGCAAAGACAAAAATACTAAACTGCCTTTTATGCAAAGATGCTATTTTTTCTAACTCACAGAATTCATGTGTACCTTTGAGAAACTGATGAATCGAGACAATTTAAACATATATGCAGAATTTTGTAGATACCTATTGTTTTGATTCTAGGCACTAAGCAACAATCTCATTCTTTTTGATACAAATTAAAATTAACCATTTATGATAGATTCTAATATGATAATTGTTCAAATATCACTAATATTTTATCAATAAATATTATAGGCCTTATATACTTAGTGCATTAAAAAAAAAGTCCAAGTAAATACATTAGAGATGTAAATAAAATATACATTGATTATAAATCTTGGAGATCACTCTAAACATTTTATATTTAAAAATAATCATATCACTTCTATATATGCGGAAAAAAACTCATTTTGTATTTTATTGGTTGAAATGATTAATGAGAAGTCGTGTAGACAATCTACTACACTGTGAAATTAGTTTGATCATATTATATTTAGAAATATTTTAAGGAGTGCCTGGGTGGCTCAGTCAGTTGAGCATCTGACTTCAGCTCAGGTCATGATCTCCAGGTTCATAGGCTCCAGCCCCATATTGGGCTTTGCAATGACAAGGCCAGCCTGCTTCAGAGTCTATGTCTCCCTTTCTCTCTCTGCCCCTCCATGCCTGTGCACTCATCGCTCTCTCTTTCTCTCTAAAATAAATATTAAAAAAATTAAAACAAAAGAAAAATTTTAAGGCCATATGAGCAGTGGGAGTTATAAAAATCTGAAACAAGATACTAAATAAATTAATGTGTGAAGTGTTGTGTGCTAGATAGAACACCAAACTCAAAGTCTAGAGAATTGAATTAATTCTCTGTGTAGCTCTTCCCTCTCTAGATTTCAATCCCTTCTAGCTTTAAAATGGCATGAACCTTGGAGGGCCTAGGTGGCTCAGTCAGTTAAGCTGACATCTCAGAGCCTGGAGCCTGCTTGGGTTCTGTGTTTACCTCTCTCTCTGCCCCTCCTCTGCTCTCTCTCTCACTGTCCCTCTCTCTCTTTCTTTCTCTCTCTCTCTCTCTTTCACTCTCTCACACTCTCTCTCTCAAAAACAGATAAACATTAATAAAAACACTAAAAAATATTTTAATGGCGTAAGCCTGAAATGCCTTTCTCCAACTAGATTCTGATTTGATTATACTTTGACAAAAGAGAATAGAGTCTCTCAAAATTTCTTTTAACCCAGGAATTCTAGTATTACATGATTTGGTGAAAATCAATCCTTTTCTTATAAAGCAGGTAGTTTTATTTCTACTTGACATTAAGTTCCTGAAAGCCAAGGATTAAATCTTGTTCACCTTTGTATATTCAGGACTAAGCACAATGCCTAACACATAGTAGGGGCTCAGTAAAAGTTTGTTGTGTAAAGAATGTGATTACTGTTACTGTTATAAAAAACAGTTACTCCTAAATTATTCCTTTTCCAACTCACCTCAGATTAATTTTCCAGTTTGAGGATTTAATGTATATGTTTTGGTTAAGGATAATTGACAATAATGTTAAAGTCGAGGCAACTCTAACAAACTAAAGTTTTGACTAATGAAATAACAAGGCTTTTCCTCATGATTTGTGATCAAAAGAACTGTGGATATAAATTTATCAGCTGATAGACTGAAAAACTTAATAATGCAGTCCCAGGAAGCCTTATTTCAATTACGGTCAAAACTCTTTCGAACAGGTGCACTTGAGTTGCTAAGTTGGTTAAGCATCTGACTCTTGATTTTGGCTCAAAACATCATTTTATGGTTTGTGAGTTCAAGCTCTGCATCAGGCTCTGCACTGACAGCTTAGAGACTGCTTGAGATTCTCTCTCTCCCTTTCACTCTGTCCCATCACCCCTTCAAAAGAAATTAATAAGCCAAAAAAAATTTTTAACAATAATATAAGTGGCTAAATGTACAACATCCATAAAAGGAGGCAAAGGTTAGGTATTTTGATGTAATAGTTTAAAATATCCCCACCCCTCTTTTTAAAATACCTTTACTGGTGTCCAGAAAAATTAAGAACAATGCATTTTCCATATTCAGGGAGAAGGAAGTTACTAAACATCTTTAAAAATCAATCATATGAATCCAGATTACATAATGTGTTCAGTGCTAGGATCATATGCAAATGTATCGATCTTTTTTCTTTTTATCCTTTGTGGGACCATTTTTTGGACTAAAATTCCTCAACACCTCCAAGTTCCAAGTAATTACATTTCCTACCCTACATGTTGTATCACCTTAGGCAGAAAATGTACGGAAGGCTGGAGCTTTGAGAAAAAAGCATTTCAAGGTTGTAGGGAGAGGAGTATTTTACAGTTGAAATCATAATAAACAATATAAGAACCAGGAGTGCTTTTAAATATTTAAAAAATACAATAGGAGACAGAACTTTTTTCAGGCAATGTTGCTGGTGTAGCAGAAACCAGAATGATAATAGTGTAAAACAGTGGGTAATATTCCTGGGATAAAATCTATGAGGAAAAAAAATCAGATTTAATTAAGATTTTAAGGCCCCTTTACATTATGAAGGGTATGTGCCTGCTGACAAAATAATTAATGCAGACCTCATAAAAGAGGTGCAACTGAATTATCAAGAGCCAAGAAGAGTGAAGGCAAAGAGATAGGATGATTATTTACTTTCAATTTACTTATCCAAAAATAATTTATTGTACACCTACTGTGTGTAATGCACTATACACTGTGGGGAGATATGAAACTGCACTAGACACAGTATTTATAACCTGTTGTTCTTCTCTTCTTCATACAAGAGTTCCATCTTTGTGCAGGTCCTCCCAAAATGAGCTGCTCACTAATAGGTGATTATTTTGGAAAGGAATTTTAAGCACGCTGGTAGGAGATTAGAACAAGTTAAACAGAGAAAGAGGGAAAGCCAGTCCAAGAATGTGTTATTGAGCTGGTCCCTGCTATGGGTCACTAAGCTCCATCCCACTGGGACCCCTGCGAGGAGCCGTGTGGAATATATCTCACAATTGTTTGCCCTGCATGCGGCTGGTTGTCATAGCAGCAACTAAAGTAAAAAGGCGATGAGAGGACGGAAGGCAAGATACAAAAGGTGTGTGAAACAAATGTATTTTGCAAATTTATCTCATGTGGAGATAAAAAGAGCAGTTATTTATTAAGCCCTTATTATATGAAGTCATTGTGCTAGCCACTGGGGAAGAGGAAAAGAGAAGTATAGTAAGATAAAAAAGTCAAGGTCCCGGTTCTTTAGGAATTCATAGTTTAGGCAAGAAGGCAAGTCAGTGAGCAAGGCCACAACAGAGGAGTTTGAATTGTAGTGGAGAAATAAAGTATGTCCTACAGAGGCTGGAAACTTGGGAGGAAGTGGAAGGTGATTCCAAGTAGAAGAAATATTGATTGTAAACCAGGGGGTTAGGGTGTGGATTACTCAGAGCACTGTGATCACTTAGAGGAATTATATCCAAGACTGTATCCCAGCGCACTCAACAGTTTATCATGCATAATAAGTGCTCAGTATGTATTTATAGGTACGCAAGCATTACTTGCTTAATGAATACATTTTCTGATCTGCATTCTTAGAGCTGTCCTTTTGAATGAGCATATTGCTGGCATCATTTTTATTGTTTCAAGTGGATAGGATTTTGAGGTACACAAAGCCTTATTCCAGCAACTGGATATTTCTTCTTGGGCCAAGTAAAGGGCTTACCTTGATCTTCTTATACAAATACTAATACATCTTAAAAGCTACTGTTCATGAACACTCAAATGAGCACTGTGCTAAGCATTTTACTTAGCTCATTTACCTATTGCAGCACTACCAGGAAGACAAAACCAAGGCATAGATGTGTAAAGCTAGTACATGGTGTACTTGATTGTTACAAATACTGTCTCCATCTATAACTAGCACATTTAACTAGAAGTCACAGACAAGAGCAATTCTTCAACAATTCTCTTGGAGTGTGTAACTCCTTGTTTCTGGTATGACATCTTCAGAGACATCTATGAATAGGAGATTCTTCTTTTCAATAAAATAGAACCAGTCAGCCTCGATAGTGGTAGTCAATGTTTCCAACTCCTGAATTCTTGGTTGCTGATATTCCCTTCCCTATAAACCTTCTTTCTCTCTCTTGAGCTTTGTGGCAAAACCCCATTAAATTGAAGAAATTAAAACAGTTCATCTATAGTTATCTATAATAAATATTTTGACAGTGCCAATCATTTAATCAAATGCTGTAATACAAAAGTAAATTAAATATGATCTTGTTTTCAAGAGACTGAGACTCTACTGAAGATGATGAACATGAGATTGATGTTCAATAGGTAAAAGCAAGTGGCTATTGAAAATAAGAGAAATTGGCAGATTAATTCCAACTAGAGTTAGGTAGTAGTTCAAGGAGGCTACATGGAAATGAAAGCACCAAGAATCAGCATGCCACAGTTCTAGTCTTATTTTTACCTCTAACTTAACCACATCATTCATCATTCCTCATGTACACCACTCCCGATGCCCCTTAGAGTTCTGACAGGTTCTAACTTATTAGCAGGATGTGTGTGAGATGGGCCCTAAAAGCTGGGTACAATTCTAATGCATAGAGATGCCGAAACCCATCCCAGATGAAGGCAGAGCATGAGCAAATACACAAATGCAGCAAAGGCCTGCGCATGTCCTGAGACTGAAGAACCCTTCCTGACTAGTGTGACTAGCACCATCCACGTCAGACAGTAGCCAGGGTAGGACCAGAGAGGTAGCTTCTGGAACGTTTACAGAGGTCCTTGAATTCTACACAAAGTCATTTGGATTTAATAATTTTTTTAAATACCCAAAATATAAAGGCAATGATTAGAGAATCATTGAGAATAACTGAAAATCAATCTGTAGCATAAGTGGAACAATTTAAGTAAATCAGAACTACAGGGCCAGATAATCAGGGGCTTTTACTGCATTTGAAAAGCTAAGAAAAAAATTGGAAGGTAAATGTAATATTCAAAAAAATGAAAAAGATAATAAAACCTTCTGAAATTCTTGATCTTTAAGGCTGAAAGAACAATTGTAGAATAACAGAAAAAAAGCTGCCTTAGGATAACGTTCCTAACATAAAAGATAAAGTAAAATGTGATAAATAAGACAATTTGATCATTAAAGCTCCAAGTCTTAACACTTATATAAAAACTTAAATAATTTTACACTCACACAGCCACACATATAAAATCTTAAAAACTCATTCAACTTGCAAAAATGTTGACCGGTTTGCAATTCCTCCCATTTTTTACCGCACTAGCAGTGTCACATTGATGATACAGCTGATGGCAGTGACTATTAGTGACCTTAAGAACACAGCTGGGTTTCTATTTTTATTTCTGTAAAATCCTCTTTTCTTCAACTAAATGATGCCTTAAAGGCCTAAACTAAAATCTATGTAGTCAAAGGCAATTTGTATTGTATGTTTGTGTATATATTTCACACAACAAAGCCAGCTTTTGAAACACATATATACACTGACACTCACACACACACACACACACACACACACACACACTCTAAAATATTTGATGATACTTCTATAGAAACCTGTTTTCAAACCAACCTGGAATGAATAACTGGACTTTGCCCAAGTTCAAAGAATCATTTAGGGCTATACAAAATTATCTCTATTGGCAACATACTTCAAAACAAAATTACTATAGGTTTATGTAAATCATTTGTGATCTGCTAAAAATATAGTAAACTAAAACATCCACACAGGAGATATTCAGGCTTTGAAACTTTTTTTTCAATGACTATGAAGGACAGAAAAAAAGGCTGTGGAATTTGTTTCTATTTGGGTGATTGCTTACTTATTCTCCTTAGCTCAAATTAGAGGTAATAGTCTTGGATAGTTTCATCTGGCTATTTGCAGATAAAAGTATTTATCTACAAATAGGCAGATTTCTGAATATGGGTAATAACAGAGACAAACATATGTTTAAAATTTCTAATGCAGATGATGCTGAGTAAATAGGATTGTATACTGTGAACCTTGGCAAAATGTCTATTCAGCAAGCAGGAAAGGATTCAAGGATGGTAGTCTGCCAGAGAAATAGCTTAGTAGTTGCTAAGAACAAGCTGGCAGAGAAATACCATGAGTCAGAAAGAGAAAGGAATCATGTGATTTCTCTAGCCATTCTCCTCATTGTTCATAATATAAAATAAAGATGCTTTTTAAAAGTTTTCTTTAATTTATTTTGAGAGAGAGAGGGCAGAAAGAGAGAGGGAGAGAATCCCAAGCAGGCTCTGCACTATCATTGCAGAGCCTGACGTGGGACTAGAACTCACAAACCATGAATTCATGGCCTGAGCTGAAATTAAGAGTTGATGTTCACCCGACTGAGCCACCCAGGTGCCACTAAAATAAGGATACTCTCTGTGAAAATAATTATTTTACATTTTTAGGTTTGCAAGGGCTCTATCTGTAAAAGATGTTGGAACCTCCTGAAGATAAGCATTCAATTTTTGATCAAATAAAAAATAAAAGCCTAAACTGTGAGAATAAATATCTAAATATAGATTTTTTTATATCCTTAGGCTTTGATTTTGAAAAAAATTGCACCAATGTGAACTTAGACCAATTCTTTCTAAGGAAGATTATAAAGAAGGCTGATAGGCAGGAATTCAAAGCCATTTACCAACCCCTACTTTCTCTCTAAATACAAGTGAAGCTCGTATGCTGGAGGCTCATAAATTAAACCTTACTCTACCAGCCTGAAAGCCACATGAAAAATGGTCCATGTTATGTTCACATCTCTTTACTCTTGGAAACAATCTTTGGCAAAATAAAGGTGTGTTGAGTAAAAAAGAATCTAAAAATCTATACCTTGTTAGCTCTACTATATCATCACTATGCTACTCAGGTACCCTCAACTCTAGAGCCTCAGGGAAGGTCTTGGAGGATCCACAGTATAGGAGCATGGAATAGCCATGCAAAAAACCCAAAGCCTACCTGTGGAAATCAGTATGTCATGTGTGCGGGATGGGACACGAGAAGACAGGCTTTCTCTGTGCTGTCTTTCACACAGCTCATTCGATCTTAGGGCCTGCACCACTTGATTGCACAAGGAATGGTGAAGGGAGGAATAATGAGATGTCATCTGGGCTGAGACTTGCCTTCTTCTTCCAGACCCCACAATCCAAAGTTGCACGTTCTATGGTTAAGCATATTCCATTCTAGTTCTCTTTTCCTCCCCCACCTTCACCCAGTGTTTAGGCAGAGTTAAGTGATATGAGAAATCGGGATGTGATCTGAATCTGGGTATCTCTCCACCTGCTGATGGTGTTAAGGGGTGGTATTGGTAACAAGAGGATTAAAATGTCTTTTGAGCTAACGCGTCCCACAGCATGCAATGAAACAGTTACCCTGTCTTTAAGGATAGAATCAATGTTGCATAATTTCTCAGTAAACTAATATGCAATCTATTTTGAATCCACATTAATCATCCTTTTAAATGAAATCTAATTTAGGTATAAATCATTCACTTCTCAGGTATAGCTTCTTTGGTAAAATGTAAGTTAAGGCCAGTTTTTTTAGAGGCAGAGTTAATATATTAATGTAGCTAAAGTAACTGTACCTAAGATTTTAGCAAGAATCTTAAAAATATGACTCAAAGTTGGTTTAGTTAAAGCTTGAGTAATTTAAGGAAATTGCCTAGGCAAGTAATTGGTATTATACCAAAACTAAATATTTCACAGTTACATTTGCTTTCGCCTAAAAATAAAAACTGGAGCAATACAAGGGAAAACTGCCAAAACTGAAAATAATATGCAGCAGCTGTAAGTAATTGGGAATGATAATCATAATTAGACAAGATGTAAGATGTGTGTTAAAACCCAGATTGGATCTTCCTGTTGACAACTGGGAGAAATCCCAAAGGCTTGGACTCCACACCTAGCCCAAGAATTTCTGCTCTCTACCTGAGAGCCCCAGCAAAACCCAGCTTGGTGCTAGGTCCACCATGAAACCACTCTCTAAAGGTCATGCATCATATTGGGGGGTGGGGAGTGGTAGAAAGAGGCCATAGTCCTTGTCTTCAAGGAGCCCGCAAACCAGAGGAAACTGGACAATTATCATGCAGTAAATAGCATCAAGTAAAAGTCCTTTAAAAGAAGCCAAAATAATGAAGAGAATAAATATTTTGTAGGATAAAATGGAGGAGAACTTTGTAAGATCAGAGAAACATTGATTAAGCAAGTATAGATTAAAAATGAAGTAAAATATTCACACTATATACTATATATATATAGTATACATATACTATTACTATTTCTGAAATCAGGACTAAAAATTCTTAGGGAGATTACAGGGGCCTCATGGAATAAATGGCGTTTTAGATATCTAAGGATGAGTAGGGCATTAGTAGGTGGAGAAGGGGACAGGAAGAGGCTATTTAAGCTTAATGATATGGCATATGCAAATGACAAGAAGTGAAAATACTCTGTGTGTTCACAAAATCGTTCATGTGACTGGAACTAAGAGTATATATGAGTCTAGATAAGTTGACTAGAACCAGATAACAGAGTCCGTGAATGCTGAGCTACAGAGTTTTGGCTTTCCTCAGTAGGCAGTGGAGGCCCTGCTGGTCTGGGGTTACCATAGGCTTCTACTCTTGCCTCCATTAGTATCATCTATTTTCCACAAAATAGCCAAACGATGATTTAAAAATGTCAACTAGCCTCCTTTGCTCAAAACTCTTTTATGGATTTCTCTGTCACTCAGAATGAGATCAAAATTCTCAGCATAGCCCAACTACACCTCTGATAATATACCCTAGCCCTCCTAATTTTATTTAGGATGAGTAGCAGTTTGATATTCACAGGCAACTGAAAATATGGCAGAGAATATACAACAGATCTAACCACATCAGAGACACCACTAGATGTCTCCTAAAAAATTCAGGACTATATCTGGGGGGCCTGGGTTCATCTACACTCCCTGTTGTTTGCTGCAAAAGGACATTGCTACAAAGTTTGATGCATGCTATTCCCTCTTATAATCAGCCTCATGATCTATCTTCTTGCTCAAATGCTTAAGAGAGGTATTCTGACTCTCTACAGATCTTAGAAGGTAATAAATCTAAAAGTAGGAAGAGAAGAAAGGTTGTGAAACACAAATAATGAAAGACAATGTTCTTCTGAAAAAAGAAGTCAAGTTATTGTGTTCCATTATGTGCTTATGGTAACATTATGGGAAATGGATACAAACCTTATCATCAAACAAATATTTAGTGAACACCTACTAGGTGTTTGTATCAGACTCGGTGTTCTGTACCAATGAAAAAATTTACATATAATCTTGGCTTGAAGACAGTCTTAGTCTAATGGGGAAAGATATATATGTAAGCATGTTGTGATAGTTATGTAAATATGATATCAAATACAATGCCAAACTGATTTGGCATGTGGGACTTCATAAAAACTTTCCTCTTTTTATTTTTGTTATTTTTATTTTTTAATGTTTATTTATTTTTGAGAGAAAGAGAGAACATGAGCAGGAGAGGGGCAGAAAGAAGGGGAGACACAGAATTCAAAGCAGGTTTCAAACTCTGAGCTGTCAGCACAGAGCCTGATGTGATGTTTCAACTCATAAATCATGAGATCATGACTTGAGCCAAAATCAGACACTTAACAGACTAAGCCACCCAGGCACCCCAAACTTTACTCTTTTTAAAGCATATGATATTTGAACTGACTCTTCAAATTAATTTCTAATAGTGCAATTATTTTCTTTAATTTCTTAACATTTTCTATAATTTCTCAAATAGATGATTGATATTTAATATACCAAACAAATCTAACTGGCCCAAATAGTACTAAGACTCCTAACTTTAGTACCATTAAGCTCAAGTAACACACATACAAAAAAAAAAACATAATAAATAGTTAATGGGACTAAGGTTATAAAATAATACGATACTGCAAGTAAAAGAACTATATGGCACCATTTTTAAAAGTGAGATATAGTGACATGTGCATATCATTGAGTTTTGTAAAAAAAAAAAAACTGTATACAAATACGATACAAATCTGCTCTCTGGACTACTTACCTGCCATGACTCCTTAGGGAGCCTTTGACGTTTGTTCATTATGTTCTATATGTGCCCTTTTATTTATACCTCCAACTATAATAAAACTTTTCCTAAGAGAGGAGATGAGTATTATTTGTCTTTGCACATGAAAGATGCTCAATATATACTTAAGGGATATGAATTATGGTACATGACCTAGCATTAAATATCTAATCAAAAATTCCCTTGAGTAACTTCACTCTTTGTTTTTTGGCTTACTAATTATCAATAGCTAGTCTACAGTCCATTTCCTATGATAATTGCAAGCTAACGATGCAGCAAAAGGCTCCTCCTTCATTTTAGGACTAAGAGAAAGACTAATAGGACAACTAAAGAGTAGGTGGAGAAATACATACTCTGTTAATTTAAAAGTAATATTTAATGTTAAATATATTATTGACATGCCTTTGTCATGTCTAAGGCAGCAGGAGGCTGAGTAGAAGATAAAGGCACACTGGGGGAAAAGATAGGGGTATATGGAATTAAGCAACAAAAGGACCATCTTATCTAATTAGCTATTGTATTCCCAGTGCCCCGTACCTAATTTAATAAATATTGGCTGAATGAATGAAAGATGGTATATTGTAGATTCTCTGGCCTGTAAGCAAATGGCTTGCTTCAGAAGAGATTCCATTTGGTAGGAGAGAAATGCTCCTTTTAACTCTGGCCCGTTTGTTTATTTAATTGAACTATTAATTCAAGAGACATTTCTTCAGCATCTACTATGCACCAGACTTTGCCACTCTCTGTACATGGAAACAAAAAGATAAATAAAACATGACCTAGGAGAGTTCACAGTCTGATGAGAAAAATAGATACCTATATGAATATTGGCAATGTGGGATGATAGTCGTATAAAAAGGAGTATTATGGTGGCATCCTGACACAGCAAGGTGATCTACTCAGCATGCTGGAAACGGAGGGGGGATTCAGGAAAGACTGCCCTGAAAATGCACTTTAAAAGATGGATAAGGAGTTTTCAGGATTCTTTCAACTTTACCCCCTTGCTGTACTATTTAATTTGTAATGACAATAAAAATTTTATCTTTGCTTTGTATGCTTGGCTTTTAAGATCTATTTCTTATTTATGAAATCATTTTATATGCTTTGCTTCTTATTAGTCCTTTACTATTATACAATAAAACCACTCAAGAGTCATTTAAAACAACAGCAAAATAACTCTTAAATAGCTGTCATTGAGAAGGTAACAGAGGAATTAAATATTTATTTATGTTTTAAAAAACAAAATGCCTTTCTAGGTCTTGAACAAGAGAACATAATTTAAGGAGTTTTCTGGTTTTAAATTAGACTTCTTATATATCAAAACTTCCAAAACTATGTGCTTGAAGATAGACTTTTTTCTTCATCATCTTCTTCTCATTTTTTAAAACTCGCTTGTGATGCAAATAGAAGCATTAAATAGTGGATTTTGCTCCTTGTTTACTAAAGAGGAGTAGTCTCAGCCCTTGAACTTTATTCACCTGAAATCAACAATTGTATGGTCAAGAAAACTTCCCCCTGCAAAGGTCAGTACATCTCTCATCCCCTTTTAATTTCTTAGAGACGCAAACAACGCAATTTATTCTTTTTGTAATATGGAAATATAGTCATTGGTGAAGGTTCTATTAAAAACGACCTGCTGGTAATTCAAGCTCAGTGTGACTAAAACTGCTTCTGGATTTGAGTTATGGTTTGGGGGATGAAATAGTGTATTTTTTTATTGTATGATTCATTTTCTACTAGGAAACATTGCTTGAAATCCAGGTTTCATTACGAGAGGGTAGTTGAAAGTATGTTGGTAGGGTTTTTTATTATTACTATTATTTTTATTATGATAAATGAGGATCGGTCTCAAGCAAAGCTGCGCATGCTTACAACATTCCATTTCTGGAACACAGTATAATTCACATTCAAAGAGGCAGCAGTCCTCTTGTGAAATGCAGTGGAACTCCTTCAGTAGACTCCCACCATATTCCAAGCTTTGGTGACTCTTTAGGTGAAATCTCTCAGTGAGAATTCAACATAACTGTTAACCAAGTACCACATAAGCTTCTCTGAGTATGAAACTGTGAACTTTCGTGTGGTATTAAAGTAATCACATGATTCAACAGCTCCAAATTCTTTAAATTCTCCCTCACTATAAAAAAAAAAAAACTATATTAGGGCACCTGGGTGGCATAGTTGGTTAAGTGTCTGACTCTCAATTTTAGCTCAGGTCATATCTTACAGTTCATGAGTTTGAGCCCTGCATCAGGCTCTGCACTGATGGTGCAGAGCCTGCTTGGGATTCTATCTCTCCTTCTCTCTCTCTTTCTCTCTCCTTTTCTCTGCCCCTTCCCAGCTTGTGCATGCTCTCTTTCTCTCTGTTCCTCAAAACAAATAAATAAACTTTAAAAAAAAACCTAAATTATTTTTCCTTACAGTTAAGGTCATGTTCTATCTGCCTAGAGTTCCAGTTTCAATTCCCTCTCCTCCAAGCCTCAAACTTCATGGTCCAGCAAGACTCATCTACTAGAATATATGTCATGCCCTTTCCTTTCCTCATACCTTTGGATAAATCGTTTCCTCTATACAAATGATCCCTTTTGTAAAACTCTCTGTTAAATCATCCCTCCCTTCCCCGGGCAGATTACAAAATTTTCAGTATATACATGCAAATCTAATATTCCTTGGAACATATTATGAGTGTTTGAATATCTTTTTTTTACCTACACCCCCAAAATAAAGGTTTTTCCAGCATTTAGTACAGTATTTAACCAATAAAAAAGGCATATATATGTGTGTGTGTGTGTGTATATATATATATGAAATCATTTATATGTGAAATCTAAAAGAGCTGAATTTGTAAAAACAGCAGAATGGTGACTAGAGGCTGGGGTAGGGGAATCAGGGATATGTTGTCTAAGGGTACAGACTTAGAACCAGTAGACAAATTGACTCCTAGATAACTAATGCACAGCATAGTGATTGGAGACAACAATATTGTATTATAATCTTCAAAGTTGCTAAGAGACTAGATTTTAATTGTTTCCATCACAAAAGAGAAACGAGAATTATGTGATGTGATAGAGTTGTTAGCTGATGCTGTGGTGGCGATCATATTGCAATTCATAAGTGTGTCAAATCACTGTTGTGCATCTTAAACCTACACAATGTTATATGTCAATTATAGATCTCAAAAAATAAATGTTAAAAAATATATGCATGACCTAGATATTAGCCACTAATACAAATATTTACAGTAAAAAATGGAATAATAACATTAGCCACTGTTTATTAACTACTTAGCATGCATCCAGCCCAGTGCAATGCTGTGCGTTCTTCAGCTCCAATTCGCACGGCAGCCCTGCCAGGTGGATTCTATTATTTGTCCCTTGCCCTTGAGAGAACGGAAGCTCAGAGAGGTTAGCTGCCTAGACCATACATTGTCAAATAGCAGAACCAGATGTGAACTGAAGTCTGTCTGACTCCAACGGCAGTGCTCTCTCCAGTATACCCAGCTGCCTTTTGATTATTGTCAAGATCCTAAAAGACACAAATTAGATTTTGATTTAATCTTTTCCATTTCTTTCCAGCTCCAAGTACAGCCCAGTATGGAATTACCGGGAGCGCTGAAGTTCTTTTCTCCTGCTGGTACCTTGTGTTGACACTGTCCTCTTTCACCAGCATATTCTACCTGAAGAATGCCATTCTACAATAAATTTAAAGACCCATAAAAGGCTTTTAAGGATTCTCTGAAAGTGCTGATGGCTGGATCCAATCTGGTACAGTTTGTTAAAACCAGCGTGGGATATAATCAGCAGTGCTTACGTGGGGATGATCGCCTTCTGTAGAATTGCTCATTATGTAAATACTTTAATTCTACTCTTTTTTTGATTAGCTACATTACCTTGTGAAGCAGTACACATTGTCCTTTTTTTAAGACGTGAAAGCTCTGAAATTACTTTTAGAGGATATTAATTGTGATTTCATGTTTGTAATCTACAACTTTTCAAAAGCATTCAGTCATGGTCTGCTGGGTTGCAGGCTGTAGTTTACAAAAACGAATATTGCAGTGACTATGTGATTCTTTAAGGCTGCAATACAAGCATTCATTTCCCTGTTTCAATAGGAGTCAATCCACATTTACAAAGATGCATTTTTTTCCTTTTTTGATAAAAAAGCAAATAATATTGCCTTCAGATCATTTCTTCAAAATATAACGACACATATCTAGATTTTTCTGCTCGCATGATATTCAGGTTTCAGGAATGAGCCTTGTAATATAACTGGCTGCACAGCTCTGCTTCTCTTCCCTGTAAGTTCAGCATGGGTGTGCCTTCATACAGTAATAATTTGCTCTTCGTCTCCACCTAATAAAAATGTTTTGCCACATCCTATGATTTGAAAGCAAAAATAAACCAAGGTGATAAAGCTAAACTATGTCCTATCTCTAAAGAACGAAGGAGCTGTGAGACTATAAACACCTTTCCCCTCCTTACCTGTGGAGTGTGAGGCTCTTGCCCCACCTACACTCCTTTTTGTGTCGAAAAACAGGTTCCTTAACGTAGTACAGGTCAGTTTATGACCGTGCGATTCCTCTGGTTGTAGTTGAACGTTGAATCCGCTCTGGGAAATAGTTCGCTTTGAAATGACAGCGAAGTCCATCCAAGGGATTGTTCAGCAATACAGCATCTTTTCCTTTCACTATTCCAAGCCAAAATCTTTAAGACGGTTGTCAGAGAGAACACAAAGTCCGATCACCTAACATTACATGAGTTGGTAAACATGCCAAACTCATTTGGTCCTGTGGCAGGTAAGTTGGTGTGATGGGTGCAGCGCTCCCGCACACAGGGGCATTTCACACATCTTCCGCCTGAAAACCTCACTCAGCTGATAGCCTGGAATGCATGTTATTTAAAAGGAAATGTTCCAAAATATATAATAACAAATACTCCATGCTGGCATGCAGCACAGCAATCCCTGAAAGAACTAATTCTGCAATAAAATCTTTCCTTGCAGCCATGTCAGTTCAAAAACATGAGGCCAAAAAACAAACAACAACAAAATGACCGTGCTTTATGTCTTCTTACGTGATATGTGTAAGACGTGATCAAATGAAGACAAGACACCAGTGATTAGATCTTAAGATATATTAGTTATTAAGTTATCATGAATAGTTGTTTCTATCATAAAGGATGAAAACTACATTTTTTAATGAAAATGGTGTTATTTTAAGAAGTATTATACTACAAGAGTATTTCCATGGTTTGAAAGACCATAAACTTGAAAGCCATCTTACAAGTTTGATGAAGTTACCAATTTCACTACGTAGGGGGATTTCTGCAAATAGTCTCCTTTTGCAAGTCATATTAACAATTTAAGGAAAAAAACCCTCACTAATAGATACGAGATATTTCATGGAGGTTGTACATACTTAAGATATCTGATATTTTGCCCCAGAAGAAATGGCTTGAAATTAATGATTTTTTTGAGTAAAGCTTAGCCCCAAAGTACACCATCAATCTATTTTAATTAGAAAAATGAATCCTACATGAGGAGGCATAAATATAGTGTTTTCACAAAATGGCAATAATATGGCATAATGCTATTAAATTTACTCACTGTAATTATTCATTACATTATTTTGACTGATGTATTAAAAATTTTATAACACACATGGCATTTTAATTTTGATTATTATTTATTTGCTTTCTAAAAATATTCTTTGTGAAATTGGTGAGTAAACTACATTTTTTTTTTGTATTGCAGCTTTAAAGTGGCACACTCCATAATAATCTACTTACTAGAAATAGTGGTGCTACCACAAAAGTGTTAACCATCAGTACCATTGTTTGGGAGAAAGAAACAGATCAAGAATGCATATTATACAGTGACCGCTTTCCTAGAGTTAAAAATACCTCCTCTTTGTAAGGTTTGTAGGGTAAATGTGAGGTAAATCGAGGTATAAACTATGGATGAACCAAATAATTAGTTCAAAGTGTTGTCATGATTCCGAATTTGTGGAGTCTGGTGTTTTCCCCATAGAATGTGACAGAAGTACAGTCATAGCTCAGTAGCTATATGTATTTGCCTTTATGTTAGAAGAGAATTTCTTGAGTGACATTTTAAATAGAGGAGGTATTCACGATGTTTTTCTGTATCACAGCAGCATTCCTAGTCTTTAGGCCCCTGAACAGAGTGAAACCATGAGTATTTATGAGTTCAATATTGTTCAAATAAGGCTACAGTATTTGCTTTTTTGTGTGAATGTATTGCATATAATGTTCAAGTAGATGATTTTACATTTATAGACATATGAAATGTCTGATTACTTCATTTTATCAGTCCTGACTGTACAAGATTGTTGCAATTTCAGAATAGCGGTTTTATGAAATTGATTTATCTTTTGATCTATAACAATTTTTCTAGCTATTCATTTCAGCGTTGTATTTCCACAAGTTCCATTTGTGGGACTCCTTTTGTTGCCCCTAAGGTTTTTTTTTTTTTCAAGGAAAGAAAAATAAAGAGCAGTTGAGGAAAGAGAGTGAAAAGAAAGGAGTGGATGTCAGGAGAGAGGAAAGGAAAAAAGGAGGAAGCAAGGAAAAAAGGAAAGAGGAAATGAGGGAAGGAAAGGAGAAAGCAAAAGAGAGAGGGAAGAATATTAGGGTAGTTGAACTTAATTCATTTGCATTCTTGGTTTAACTGCAAGTGGTGTAATTATGTTTTACAATGATCCCATTTGAAACATAAGTCCTGTGACACCATTAAGTTTCTATTATGCAGCAATTATATGATGAAAAGTACTGCCCAAATTATAGGATTGTGTTTTTCTTGGAAACACTAAAAGATTCTAGAGAGAATGTCAAACTTAAAACCACTTTTGGGAGTATTTAAAACTTAACTGAAAAATTAATGCTTCATCATAACATTTAAGCTATATCTAGAAAGTAGACTGGAGAACTGAGAAAATTACCCAGGTAATTCAGGACAAAAAAAACCATATATATATATATATATATATATATATATATATATATATGCACCCCAATGTGTGAATTCAGAAAACTCTGAGAAATTGATCAAAACCAATCATCTATATTGATCAAATTTACTGAGTAATTGTTAATTTATCCATTGTACTTAGCTTTGTGACAGCCAAAAGTTACCTATTTAATCTTTTAATCTTTTCAACAAAAATTGTTTTTTGAAATTCAGAATGATTTAAAAAGAGGTCAGGTTTTTAACTATTTATTGAAGTATGTGGATGTACAGTATTTCAATAGATATGAATATGAATAAATGGTATGCCTTAAGATCCTTTGAATATGTATTTACTTTAAAGACTGGAAAAAGCCCTTCCTGTCTTTTAGTAAAACATCCATATTTCATAATCTGATGTAAAATATGTTGTACTGTTTCCAATAGGTGAATATAAAGTCAGTTTATCAATTAAAATATGTATTTGACTCATTTAAACCTTTATTCATTAAGAGGAAAAAAGGAAGAAATCATAATTTAAACATACTTTTGCTATTCCCTTCTTTATTTTATCCTGCATTCACTGTACCATAGTCACATCTTTCAGGCACTCCAAAGCAATACAGGGTGAAAATATTAGATACTACAATTTCAAAGGACTCCATGATATAACCTTTCTTTCTTGCTGATTCCCAAAAGGTTTCACAAGTTGAACTACATCTAGCCTAAAGAAGCAACTTTTTGGAGATATTTTATTATTAATTATTTAGAACTTTCACCTGCTGAAATGCAGCAAAGTTAGAAACAAGAGACTGCCGATAAAAAACTGTTGGTTTTATAGACCAAGCATCCCAAAACTCAAATACCTATAGGAGTCAGGCATATACTATAATTTCATAAACAGCTGGGTATAAAACAGGGAGTATATATTCCACCTCAAGACATACACACAGATTTTCCTTAAAAACACTTTGTTTCCCAAACAGAACATGATTTGGCTGAGAGTCCTTCATTTGTGGCTGTTATAATATGCAACTGAGAGGCACCCCAGATGAGTGATATAAAAGCCCTGTTCTCCACATCCATCCAAATAAAAAGGAATCAAATAAAAAGGAACAGTATGGTAGATAAGCAAAACAACACACCATGAAAAAAATCCATGCTTGGTGTAATAAGCTCTTTTGAAATATGGGTGTCATTGCTATTCTGGGAAAACTATATCTAAAACCCTTCCCCTCCCCAAATCAGAACACGTTAATAAACATGTGGTTTTCTCACTGGTTCGTCATTTCTCCCTGTGTAATTTCTATCCTGCACTTAATCACATGGAAACGGAAACATCAGGTCTCAGACCCTGAATGGTAGCGTGTGAAGCAGAGCTACTTTGTCTCTGAACATAACAGGTCAAAACACAGATACTTCAAAACAACATCCAGGTATTTGGAAAATAATCACTTGTTTCAGCCTGTTAGGCAGAAATTTAAGAATTTTAAGAGAAAAATTTCTAAGAATAATTCATTCATGATAATGGAGTCTGATCCAACCACCAGAGAGTTGATGTACTCTTTCTGAACTTCCCAAGAAGCATAAGCCTTCACATTTACACGCACTTTTAATAATCCTAAATTCACTGAAGATACTTAAGAATTGACGTCTCTAGTGGAAGGAATAAAAATTGGCAAATGAATCACATAAATAGTTCCAGTCCTCCTGGAGAGGAAAAAGGAAAAAGGTTTTTAGTTTTCTCCCTGAAATCTCCACCCACAGTTATCCTAAAGTTAGCATAACTCACCCAATGCTTCAATCTAAGAAATGTGCTCTGTCTCAGAGACAGCTAGAATTACTAATGGCAGCTGGAATTACTCCTGAAAGGTCACTATGATCTCTATCATGCATTTTACAATGGCAAAGCACTTTAGCAGACATTGCTACTTTGACTTTCACAATACTTTAAAATGTTATTATTGTCATGTGTTGGTGATGAAAACAAGATCAGAAATCTTAAGTCACTTGCTGAAGATTACACTTCTACTAAGTGGCAGATTTGAATCAAATTAGCAATGCAACATACCCCCAAGTGGTTTCTGTTGCCATTAATTTTCTTAGGAAAGAGAAAAGGAGGTGACCATATTACTAGCTTCATAAACAACTACATGTATATCTTTATACATAAGTAAATGTTTACACTTTTTGTCTTTAATATTATCTCTTCAGTGTCCGGTGCTTCCAGAGTGTATGTACACGATTTAAAGGCAAATCACATTTTGCATCTCATTGAAAACTTTTGGGTGTTGAACATAGGATGCAATTGCTTTTGACACACAGGTCTTTATGAACATCAGATCCATCACACCCCATAATGATTTTTCCATAATCATATGTATCCTTTTTATATAACATTTTGCAAAAGACATGCCGAATTTTGATAATCCATTAAGATTATTTCCCAAAATTCTTAGGAAAGTGGAGGCCAGAACATACACACACACACACACACACACACACACACACATTTTCTTAATGTAAACTAGAATACTGATTTTAATCTTGAATGATGTTGTTTGAGCCAATTTATGTCAAAATATATGCACATCTGTTTGGTCTAGGGCAGTAGAATAAAAAGGAGATGCTAATTTTACAAATTAAACAATATACAACCTAAGCAATACATTTTTTTTTTGTTGGCAAAATATAAACATAATGCAAATCCTGTGGACTTCACTCTAGTTGGGAAAAAATGAAAAGCACAACTTTCGATACACATATAAAATGAACATGTTAACTATTAATGAGGGACTGAGTAAGATGTTACAACCAGATAAAAAGATAATCCAAAAAACAGACACATTTATAGATCAAGAATATTGAAATTAATCTGCTAAGGAAGACAAAACTGACTTCTTCCAGAGAAAGGAAGAGTAATTCAATTCACCCAGTTAAATCTTTAACCAACAGAATCTATTTACATGTCTACAGACAAGAATATTTTGCCTTAGTATCACTTATCTACAACTTGTAAAATGCAAGCTCAAATGCAATGAAAGGTAGACTCCCGCAGAATCAGAAACAGGAAATCTGGAAGGGTATGCTTTAAATAACGCATGGGTTTCTCACTGCAACACAATTTTTTCCTAAAATGCTGAGATGTAAAAATCTTTAAAACAATTGAATTAAATGAATTGCTATTATTTTGAGGTTGATCACATAATCTCCATTGTAATGACACAGACCAAAAAAAAAAACCCAATATTATCTCTACATCTAATATTCTACATTCTCAATACTCTAATTGCTCATTTTCTTCCTATCCCCCAAGTCATTACCTAACAGTTTGCGAGGTAAAGTAAAAGGTGAAGTAAAAGATTAAACATAACAAGAACCAACTTGTTGCAAGAATCTACTTTCTTGAACAATGAATATATTTTGGATACCTGTTAAAAGAAAAAGTCATTTGTCATTTGGAAGGAGGGAAATTAATTCTTGGGATAACAGGAATTTTACATCAACAACAATAAGAAAAACAAAGTAACAGTTGAGATAGCAATATTTTATCAGCCAAATACAATGATAATGGTGAAAATGTTACAGGAAGCTATTGCAAGAGCTGAATGGTCTGCTTCCACTTAATGCTAATGAGCCTGCTCCTCGCACAAATTTTGGTTTGGTAGAAACTACAGGAGGTAGCATGGTTCATTAGGCTTTCAAAGCTTTAAAATGTTAAAGGGGGTGGTTTTCCTCCTGCAATTCAAGTGAATTGCTAAAAGCACTGGGATGTTCCTCAGTGGAACTTTGAATTTGCTAGTTTCTTCATTAATTTTGACCTTTTTACATTCAAAAAAGTTAACTTTACACTAAACTACAGCAGACTTCTACCTCCTGCCGTTTTCAATTGTGCTTAAACAAGTACTCTAAGCACATGGAATTTCCTGAGAAAATTTGGGGACCATATTTTTTAATGGGATTTATAAAATAGTCTTTGGATCCTATGATATGCAAATAATAAAGAACAAGAATTTCTTCAGTGTTCTAAAGTACCTATTCAGAACTCTTACATGGTTTTCTAAGTAGTTTCATAAATGTGGAGTGTGGTTGTCTTGAACTTGACATCTCCCTACCACTCATTTGACAAGTGACCTGGCAAAAATGTGGTCAATAGCTCATATATGACATACGCTTCAAGAAATTGTTGCCAGAGATTTGAACTGCTTCAAGCTCATGTCTTTCAAAACAGTTCACACACTCACATCCACCAACACAAAATCACATAGCTGTCAGTCATCTGGAAAATAAACCTGCAAGCAAGCCATGTGGTGTTCTGGATGATTCAAAAAGAAGAAGAAAAGACAACAGTGCAACCAACAGTCTCTGTTTAACTTTTATTTGCTAAGATTTTAGAATAAGTAACATCTTGTGTTTAATTAATCAGAAGATGACACCTGCTTTTTAAAATGCTGACATGGAGAAAAGCAGATTTTTTTTAAAAACTGGAATCAAGTTTATTTCTGGGACTTCATCTTTCTTATGGATAGATAAATAACTAGCTTATGCTTGGGAAGTCTTAATGTCTAATAACTTGGAATGTTGACAAGAAGAAAGAATTTTTTTTAATTTGGAAAAACACTTTTTTTTCTAGAATTGTATATTTCTAGTTTATAGATAGATCAACTGGTATGTGTGTTCAGAAATTCCCATCCTCTCACAATTCAATGTTAACAATATTTTAGAAAGATTCTATCTATGGCTTAACGTATGGCAAATGTAGGAGAGAAAATATTTCCTCTGTCAATCAAGTTTCTTCTAACTGAACCAAGAACTAAATTGACATCAGACAGATAAACAAGAGAATTAAAATTTAATTTCATATGTACAAGGAATCCACAGAGACATGAAATTCCAAAGGCAGTCAGGAAAAATGAGGTCTTTATGTCATCCTGGACTGAGAAGGGGATGGAAGTCTGGGACTTTAAAGGGAATGAAAGCAATTCACAGGAAGAATGGAAAGAGTTAAATATTTGGTAAACAAATGTTTACTGGCCTTTCAGAAGCAAAGAAACTTAGACTTTGATCAAATAAGCCTTGCTAGGATCCTTCCGGTCCATCACATCTAGTTCATATTATAATGTAGTTATCTATGGTAGAAGCTCTCTGCATGGAGCAAGTCCTCTGTCTAAAATCTTTTGGGTATTTACAGGGAAGGTCAAGTTTCTTCTTGAGTCTTTGGGCCTTGATCAGTTTGCCATAATCTGCACACCAAAGTGGCATAGGCTGGGGTAGCTAGCCCTTGGCCCCTACACAAGTATATATTTTTTATCAAGTAACACAAGAATATAAATAGTTATCTTCATTTTCTTTGTTGAGGTATATTCTCAGGATAGTTATCATTTCAAGAAGAATCTACCATCTGTTGATTTTGGATATTTTACAAATCAAATTTAGTTTAAACTTACAAGACAGCTACCTTTGTCAGATAAATTGAAATGTTCATTTGACATCCATACATCCATTCATTCACTTACTCATAGGAAAGTGTGATTATGCATCCTTCAAACACCCATCTAAAAGGAATTGTCTGGTAGAGTTAATCTGAATGCTTAGAGGACTATCGCCAAACTAGAGAAAACATAATCTGCTTCTTGAAGCCTTTCTCTAAGAAGTCAGCCTGGCCTTAAATCTGAAAAAGAGGGAGAGGGAAAAGAAGGAGAGGAGAGAAGGAGAAGGAAGGAGGAAGGGGGTGTTAGAGAGAGAGAGAGAGAGAGAGAGTGAGAGAGAGAGGGAGAAACAGTGTACGTATGTTTTTCCCAGGAAAAATAGTAGGCAAATGTTGCCAAAGACTTTGTGTGAGTGTGTGTGTGTGTGTGTGAGTGTGTGTGTGTGTGTGTGTGTGTGTGTGTGTGTATTCCTGCTACCTGGATCTACCATGAAATAGAAAAATCTCTGCAATGTGACTTCAGTTTCCCCATTTATTACCTTGAGGGTGTCATGCTAAGTGAAATAAGTCAGGCGGAGAAGGACAGATACCATATGTTTGCACTCATAGATCTAACAGGAGAACAGGAGAAACCTAATGGAGGACCAGGGGGAGGGGAAGAGGGGAAAAGAGTTGGGGAGAGAGAGGGACGCAAAACTTGAGAGACTATTGAATACTGAAAATGAACTGAGGGTTGAAGGCGGAGGGAGGAAAAGAGGTGGTGGTGATGGAAGAGGGCACTTGTGGGGAAGAGCACTGGGTGTTCGACATATTTGACAATAAACTACTTAATAAATAAATACATAAATATAGTGATGTGAATAAAGGTTACTATTCTATATTTTGTCATTCCTCTTGTTTCCTTAAAAGTTTAATTTTTATTCATCTAAAATTAGATTCTGAAAGTAGTTTATTACACCCTTTTCTCAATAAAAAAATACAATATTCCATTTCATCACATAACATAATAAAAGAGATAAGGCTTCCATTGCTATGTGACTTTGATAGTTAACAATGAATTCTCCCAGGCAATTGCCAAAATTGCTTAGAAAGGAAATAAAATCTGTTTTTGAATAGGTCATCATTTTATAAATATGCACAATAAAATAAAGAAATAAAGAGTCAGACCATCTGTGATTGTCAGGTATAAGCTTTTGGTGTTGTTTGCACACACACATACACACACACACACACACACACACACACACACACACATCCCAAAATCTTTGCGAATTTAACTCTTTTGATTTCAGGCTACCGGAAACATTGTAGAGTGTTTTTCAAATGCAAACAAAAATTTATTTTAAGGGATCTCAGTGTTTCCTACATCTGTGATATCAGTATATTCATATGTCATACTCTATCAGTCTTGGTTGCAAATAGCGAAAACAGACTGGCTAACTTGAGCAGAAAAGGAATTCATTAGAAGAATTGTGAATAGTTTCAGAATGATGGAAAATCTGGATAACAGAATAACACCAAGACAGGAAATGTAACTGGAAATGCAGCCAATAGGCGGGGTCATGCCACAGGTAAGGACACCACCTCTACACACATCTGTCACCTCTGTTGGATCTCAGCTCTACTACTGCTACTGTGGATAATATCTAATTGTTCCCATATCTCTTTCACTTGCCCAAGATCCAAAGTCCTGAGCAGTTGGCCAAACCTAAGTTCATATGCTCAAGAACTAAGCTATCAGATGCAGGACAATCTACTCTGAGTTTTAGGAACAGGAGATGGGGTCCTTTCTTCTACTAAGATCTATTCATAGGAGACATTTCCAAAGAGGTAGAGCATTCAGATACTATTTAACTAAGTGAAAATTGTCCATGACACATACCTGTAAGCAGGTAAGTTTGTAAAAAATCACACATGGAAAGCCATTTCACATTTGCTGTTATGCTGATTTAGTAAAGATTCTTGGGGCTCCTAGACGACTCAGACAGTTAAGCATCTGACTTTGGCTTAGGCCATGATCTCATAGCTTGTGGGTTCAAGCCCCACATCAGGCTCTGTGCTGACAGCTCAGAGTCTGGAGCCTGCTTTGGATTCTGAGTCTTCTTCTCTCTCTGCCCCTCCCCTGCACATGCTCTGTCTCTCTCTTTCTCTTTTAAAAATAAATATTTTAAAAATTTCTCTATTTTAACTATAATTTGAGAAAACATTTCAATTATACCTGCATATTTGGTGCAGGATCTTCTATATCAAAATTCTTAAACTGCTCATTAAAACAAATATAATGAATAATTCATCAGAATTTTATATTTTATTTGATGTAGTCTTGAAAAGTATAGTGAAGTTGCTATAAATTCTAAGGTTGATTTTGATAAGGACTGGAATTCAATTTGGGAAGATAGATTTTAGATACATTAGGTAGATAGATGATAGATAGATAAAAAATGCGCAAGCAATTTCTCTGCCTAAAGTTTTCTTTTTAAAAACAACAATCAAAAGAGACAAGAAGTCTCATTCACAAGATAGTTGTTTGATGTTATTTACTATAGAATTAGCATATTAATTTGAAGCTATAGATTTTTTTCTGTGCGTAGTTCAAGTAAGGGGTATCTTACAGGTAATTTGGCATTCATGAAAATTATTTGTTTAAAGTGTAAAGAAGCATAAAAAGTTATATATACATATTTAACATCTTTGTTTCAATAGGCATTTTTCTTATACTCCAATTCAATGCCTCAAACAGGATCAGTGTGTGAGTGAGCTGTAAAAGAGTCCTATTAAAAATTAATATCAAAACTAACCATCCTTGGGAAAGCAGCTTCACAGAAGCACCCAGAATTCTAAATCAGATCAACAGTCTCTCTTTTAAATTGAAATTATAGTAATGTTAATTTGAGCACTCATAAGCTCTGAGGACATGGAAATTTTCAAAAAGTCTGTGAACTGAAATCCAGATTCCTGTCCCTCAGAAAAAAAATTTACCCAGATTCTGTTATCTATGAAGGTATTAAATTAATAATTTGAATAACATTATGATGAGAAAAAGACACTTAAAATTTTGGTAATCTGAGGGAAAAAAAACAAAAAAAAAACCCATAAAAGCATAATAATTAGTTGAATGGCACGTTCATGATTAATTATTTTGTAAGGCCTTAATTCATAATAAAAGGGACAGTGCACAACTACATTCCAAGAAGTAGGTGCCATTATTACCCGAAAGTGCCAGGCTTTAGATCTTGGGAAAAGTGAATGAAGACCCCATATTGGGTTATAGTCCTCAACGCCCAATAAATCTTCTTGTATTGTCCTGCATCATTTAGACTAACTTAACAATAATATTCAGTCAGCACACATTTATTGAGTGCCTACTGCTACCAAAACACTGTGTTTTCATATAAAGATGAGGGACTCCCAGTGTAATGGGAGAGACAAACACAGAAATAAATGATTAATCACAAACCTTCCAAATGCTTCAACACAATAGTACAGCACAAATTTTGCAAATACATTAATGAAGTGTTCAGGAGCACAAAAAAAAACACAGCAATAAACTGTATGAGGGAGGCAGAAAAGACTTCATGGAAAAGGTCACATTGAAGCTTGATCTTGCAATATGACAGTTTCATACTAATTGTAAATTCCAATAAATATTTGATTAATATGAGCTTGAGTCCTCATTTGGAGCAATGTATGTCAAAATACTGAAATTTACTTTAATTTATGGCCACAACCTTATCACTTGTGTCCATCAAGTGCAAAGTTGATACTGTCTCCAACCATTTCTTTCCTCTGTTGAATCTATTTCAATCAGGCTTCACTTTGCTACAACTGTGTCATCAATGATCTCCGTATTCTAAATCCAAATATAATTTCTCAGTCATCATTTTACTTGAACTAGTTAATGGATAACTTGCTCTGTGTTGAAACGTTTTCAGTACTTGGCTTCCATGAAATCATGTTTGCTTCATTTTTCTCCTTTAATTCTAGCTACTCATTTTCAGAGTCTTTTGATGATTCCTCCTTTTCTTCAAAATACCTACACGTAATAGTGTATGTCATCCTCAAACCGTTTCTTTTGTCCTGCCACACTTAATCCCTAAATGATATCATTCAATCTCTGAGTGCTAAGCAGTATCTATATGCTGCTCCATGTCTACATCACCAGCCCCAAAGTTTGCATTGAACTCAAGGCATATACCCAAGCACACACTCAGCGCCACTTGAAATATCCAGTAAACATCCTAAGCTTAAATATGTTAAATCTGATCTCTTCTTATTTCCCTCTAAAGGAGCTCCATCTCAGGAAAAGGTAATTCCATTCTTTCGAAGACAAAAGTTTTGCCTCTTCCCTTTCTCTCAGACTCCACATCTGGTCCATCATTAAATCCTGTCAGCTCTAGCTGCAAAATACACCTAGATTGTGATGACTTCTCACAGTCACTCCCCAGGTTTGAGCCACATCATCTCCTGTGTGGACTTGTGTAATCACCTTCAGAGGGCTCACCTGAATTCTAATCTAGACTTCTTCAGTCTATTTTCAACAGTGGAGCCAATAGTAATTCTGTCAGATTGGCAGATATCAATTTCTCCAGGTCACTCTGAGTGGAACTGAAATATTTTATATTTATTTATTTTTGAGAAAGACAGAGCACAAGTGGGAAAATGGTAGAGAGAGACAGAGGGACTGAGGATTCTAAGCGGGCTCTGCACTATCAGCAGAAAGCCTGATGCAGGGCTTGAAATCACAAACCAAACCATGAAATCATGACCTGAGCTGAAGTCTAACACTTAACCAACTGAGCCACCCAGGCACCCTGGAACCAAAATTTTTGTTAGGAATCATAAAGTCTTATGTCACCCACTATTTCATGATCTTTATGTCATCATCCTCTACAATATTTCCCTTGCATTCATTTGACTCCCGTCTCACTAGCCTCCTGAGGGTTCCACACACATGCCAGGCATGCCCCCCCCCACATCAGATACTCACCCTGCTCTTCCTTCTGCTTGGATGAATTCCCTTGTGTATCAGCATAGGCTGGATTCTACCTTCCTTTAGGCCTTTCCTCAAATATTACCATTTCAATGAGATCTTACTCTTTCTAAAATTGTAGTTTCCATCCCAATTATACATATTCTTCTACTTCATTTTATTTTTCTCTTTAGCACTTGTCATTAGCACCAAGTGATTTACCCATTTATCTTTCTAATGTTCTGTCTTTTCTTCAGAGTACATGCCATAATGGCAGACATTTTCATGTTTTGATCACTACTCTACCTGTAATATTTAGAAGCAGTGCCTGACACATCATAGATGCTCAATAAATACATGTTAAATAAATTAATAATATACCACATAAGGATTCAGGATTACAAAATCAGTGCCAGTACTGTTTGCTCACCTGTGTTCTGAGGAAGTTATTAAAAAGGAGGGATGATTAGATATATTTCTTGCCAAATCAGAGGCCCTTTTGAATGGGAGAAAAAAAGGAACAGTACATCAAGGCATGAATCTCTGCCCCAAAGTCTCTACTGATTTCTTTCTGGGCCAGAATTCTAGCCTGAAAGTTAAGGAGGGGAGAGTTTCAAAGCTGAACCTTAACGAATGCCAGATTTCTTGCAATCTCTTTTCTTTTTCCCTAAAGAATTACACAGCTTTAGCCCTGGTCAAAGACTCATTTTGTTTGTCCTGATGTTTCTAACTGGAATTATTCATTCCACTGAAGAATTTGTGAGTACACAAATGGTCGACCTTGTGTGTAATATTGTAATTTTTTGCAACCAAATGTTCTCTTTCTTTCCAGAAACTCCTACAAAAATGTTGCCATTGGAATATTAAAAAATTAAATCTCTTGGTTTCCCATGCCAATAACAGCAATGTTATTGAAAACAGAATAGCTGTTTAGTTGTTGAGATGGTAACATAATCCAAATCAGACACAATCTCAACTGAAATCAGCAATAAACTATGCTGTATTTCTTAATCTTAAGAAATACTATTTTCAGTGGGACTTTTAAAAGCTGTCTATTTTTACTAGTATATATTTTTAGGCACCCTAACTTTCATAAAACAGATAAATGCTAACATCTCAATGGCTTATCTCAGTTGAGATTTATTTCTCATTTATGCACTAACCAAATAGCAGCATGGAAGAGTGGGGCTATTCTCCTTGCAGATAATCAGGACACATGTGGAAGAATCCTCTGCCATCTTTAAACATGGCTTCAACAGTCAACCCAGTCATTATGTACTTAATGTCAAGGTAAAGGAAGAAAAAGGGTAGGAACATGCAAGACATTTTTATAGGCTAGACTAAGACATGTAATATATCATATCTACATTCCATCAATCGGCACTCAGACTTCCGGTTTTAACCTAAGTCAAGAAAGGCTGGAAAACGTGTGTGAAGGGGAAATGGATTTTTGTTAAATTTAGCTAGTCTCTCCTTCATTCTTCCCTTTTAGTCACTAAATGTTTGTATTCCTTTTGCTCCCACATAACAGAACTCATTCTTCCACTCCTCCAACGTTTTGCTCAGTCATTACATCCAGCAAGAAGTCCAGTATCTTCTGGTGATGCAAAACCTCTCCACTAAGTCCAAATACTGCTCTTGTAAGTTGATAACCCTTGTGAATTTTCATCCCCTACTTCCAAATCATACATATACCCAATTACAAAGGTTGTGAAAAATAAGATAACCACAATAAAATCTTCCATTCAGAAAAGAGAAAAAATGACTATAGCAAGAATTTATGAAATTCTGCAGAGCAGATATTTTGAAGTGGCCCTACTCATGAGGAGAGGGACATTTCTTGGTTAGACTATGAGTTTAATTTTTTCCAACATCTCCTTTCTCCAGTTTTCTCCCCGGCCCTTCCTTCGCCCTATGGAGACTCTTTCCTGATTACTATTGCCATACCAGAAGTTGCTGTGGGAGTTTAGGACTTCCTTTGGGGCTGTCGAAGATTTGGAAGTCTGATTCCTATTTCAGTAAAACAGCCATATTTTTTTAAATGTCTTTTATTTATTTTTGAGAGACAGAGGGAGACAGTGCGAGCAGGGAAGGGTCAGAGAGGGAGGGAGACACAGAATCTGAAGCAGGCTCCAGGCTCTGAGCTGTCAGCACAGAGCCTGATGCGGGGCTCAAACCCACGAACTGTGAGATCATGATCTGGGCCAAAGCCGGAAGCTGGACACAACCAACTGAGCCACCCAGGCACCCTGAAACAGCCATATTTTTAATCTGATCTTTGTCGTGGACCATTGGAGACTCAAAGTTACTTAAATTTTATTTCTTATTTTTAGAAGTGCAGTGGTGGCCAACCACTTTGTTCATTCCTTTCAACTCCCAAATTTCTGGACTTTCTTCATTGTCTTTGATTTCCGGGGCCAGGCCTCAAAGCACCATACATCACTTCTATTCACAATCCGTGGGCCAGTGAAACCTGACATCAGCCAGGTGGTCCCACCCAACTTCAAGAAAAGCTTAGAAATGAAGTCTAGCTGTGGACTCAATGCAGAAAGGAAAACCAGTTTGGTTAGTATGGAGCCAATTTCTGTCATAACTATTAAGTCTGAAGGATTGTTATGACTTGGGGAGTGGATTTTTGTTTTGTTTTATTTTAAGGTTTCATGATAGAGATAGCTATGATGACAAGAAAGTTTCAGAACTTCTGTGAAATATATCATGTTAATGGGAATACTATTTCCTGAGAAGTCTTTTTCTAAAATTAATGGCTTGATTTCTAAAAGTGATAAATAACAAATAGTGTAATTTTGAAAAGTTAAGAATTCATTCTGCCCTATTCTTTTTTTTTTTTTTTTTTTTTTTTTTTGCATAGGTGCAGAGTCCTGCCCCTTGAGCATACTTCTTGTCCATCTTTTTCACTACACTCTTAGCACACGGAAGGCAGTCTTTGCTGTTCTAGACCTACGTCAGTCTTGGTAAATGTTCCAGACTCAGGGAAATAGAAGAGGATATAAATACAGTTTTATGAATTTTTAAGAAATTAACTGATAATGCATAACATCCCTGAGATCAACTACGTGCCTTTAACAAATATTTAAGCATTCAAAGAATCATGTTTCTTATGACAGTATGAGTTTTTCTTTGTTGAGAGTCCAAAATTATTGTCTTTTTAATTTATGGATGAATTTTCAGTTCATGGGATTTTTTTATGCAGCAATCCCAGGAGCAATCTTAGGATGAAGACAGAGTCTGCAGGATGTTGGTGTCCATTGCATGATGGTCCAATATAGATTTTCCCATTTAAGCACCACAGACTGCAGTTCCTAGTAACATTTTAGCTGAAAGGGTTATTCAGGACAGGAGTAAGATGTGAGCTTATTGGGAGGTCCCACATACAAATAGTTTACTCTTACAGCCTAAGACAGAACCAGGAGCAGGAACCAAAAGATTACAAACCTGTCTCTAAACTTCCTTCATGGACCTTTCCCAGGACAAAACAACAAGTAGTAAGATTTGTCCATCTATCTTTAAAGGAATAACTTAGGCAATCTCCTCATTTTAACCTGTAATTATTGTTTGATCCTCTTCATTATAAGTTTGATATCTAATAGATGACCTAAGACAATGGCTTCATTGTGACCACTTTTCATTATCACCTTGTTATGGAATGAAAGTTTGTGCCCTCGCCCCCAAATTCATGTGCTGATGTAGTAATACCCAATATTGTGGTATTAACAAGTGAGACCTTTGGGAAGTGATTAGGTCGTGAGAGAGGAGCCCTCATGAATGAGGTCGGTGCCCTATAGAAGAGACGTCCCAGAGCTCTCTTGGCTCTTTCAACACGTGAGCACAGAGCAAGAAGACTGCAGTCGATGAACGTGGAAGCAGCTCTAAGCCCAAACTGGATCTGTCAGCACCTTGATGCTCTAGCATCAAGCTCTAGCTTCTCAGCTCCAGAAATGTGAGAAATAAGTGTTCTTTGTTTAAGCTAAGGTACATCCATAGGAGTTAGGCTTTTGTTTGTGGACATTTTCTCAAGGTTTTCTTCTGGAATGTAAGAAAATCCACTTTGGTTTGATGTGAACACACAGAACTTCTCACACTTCCACCCTCATGGAAAGTATGTATTTTATTTCTCGATTCCTCAGCCAATCATACTGTTTTTTTGGTTTTCTCTGAATAACGAAAGACTCAGCATTCTTTATCATATATGTTTACAATGTCTACTCGAACCACTTCATTGAGTTTTCCTCACCACACTGCAAATTGGATAAAATCTTAAATCATCCACTGAGATGACTAACAGTAATTTTCTGTGCTAAAATGTGAAAAGAAAAAGAAAAAAATAGAGTCTTTTTTTGTTCCCTTCGACTAGCATGTAAGAACTGAAGTTAGGATTTTTTTTTTCTTTCAAGTTATTAAAGCTTGGATTCTATCATCCATTTAATTTTATCCTCATTATATATTTTATTTTCACTAGTTAGCACAGATTTAATGATTCTAAATATATAGTTCTGACAGCTCAGGACATTTGCAATAAGCATTTTTTCTTCACCTTGATTATGACATAGAAAACCTTTAGAGAATTACACAAAGCCCATACTATTTATTCCATTTTTAATCCATCCCTCCAAATTAATGGTTTCTATTAATTACACAACAAAGACTGAAAAGGGAAAAATGGAGAGTGCAGTGTTTTCCATCTAAAGGTGCACTGCTGTAAGAGATGTTAAACAGTTGAGCCAGATTTTAATGAATTCTGAGATAGGTTTTAATTAGGGTTGACATATGAACTGAATAGTTCTACAGTACCCTATACATGAAGGGTTCTTTTTAAAACTAAAACCTAGAATTATTATATGTAATTAGTGTTTTAAATGAAAAGATATGAATGGCACATTTTTGGTGCCAAGAGAATACTAATTCAGACCTCGTTCCTAACAAGCCTCCAGCTCGCACCGACTGCCTTTCGCTAACTGTACCCCATTTCACAGGAGACAACATTGAGACATCTAATCAGCAAACAAAAGGTATGAGAGCAATATATCTGTTGTTATTCTAAAGGTAATTTAAGTTCCAGTTTTTGTATTTTGTGTAGTTCCTAAAAATATTCTATACGTGCCTACTGGCAGATCCAACTTAATCTAAAAGATGGTAAATAGGCTCAATAAGCTCACAGTTTCAGTTAAACTTAATAGACAATGATACCACAAATGAGCCGATTGTGTTAACTTTTATGAGAGCACATGACTTGTTAATTAGTCAACAAATAAATGACTCACTTTAAAGAAGACATTTATCTGGCCTATTGGACAATGAGCTAGAATTCCTGTAACTCCTTTAATTCAATACCAAAGAGACAGAATGAGGTTACTCTAAAATATTGCTCTACCCGACACTTTTAAAAGCATTCAGACAAAAACTCAAAACTGTTTTCAAGGTTGTCTGATCATTTTTTTTGTCAGAGGAAATGGAAGCAGTCTGATTCTTGAAGCAAAACCTATTTTTTTATTCATAAAACAAATTAACAACTTGAAAATGTACATGCAAAAATATATTGTTGAAGGACTAAAAAACTAGCAGATCTAAAAATATGACCTGGAAGAGTTTCTAGTCAATAGGAAACTTCAGGGCAGGCAAATATATGACCAGAAACAGTCATTGGCATCAGTTCTCTAATATGTATTATCATAATGCATGCAAGTACTCTTTGAAGACATGTCACTTAACGGCACTATTAGAAAAGAAAGATCCTGTCCAATTGAAATGAATGGTCTAAATTGGGCTATGGTTGGGATTACTCTGCCTTCAGGATCAGTGCACTTTTTCTCTAAAGATTAAAACAATAAATATTCTAGGCAATATGCTGTGTTTCTGCCGTTGTGGCATGGTAGTAGCTATACCCCCTATATAAATGATTTGATGTGACTGTATCCCAATAAAACTTTATTTATGGACACAAATTATTTTGTATAACTTTTTCATATGTCATGAAATATTATTCTCCTCTTGATTTTTTCCAACCATCAAAAAATGAAAAACATCATTCTTAGTGTCTGGGCTACTCAAAAACAGGCTTGGCCTGGATTTGCTCCACGGAACATAGTTTTCCCACGACTGGCCCAGTTGGTATCTATTGACCCAGCATAATTATTAATAACTTCCTCTTTCAAACTCAGTGTTCTGTGACGGACAATAAATTATATGGTCACCTTAGCTATAGTGAAAATGTATTGAAACAAAAAGCCAACAAAGCATGTGACATACTCAGCTTTACAACAGAAGTACATTATAAAAAATATTTTACTTATGTAAATGTCAATTTATATAAATTAGCATTATCAAAAGTGTTGTTTCTTACCTGACACCGTGTACATTTGAAGGCATAATTGAGTCAATGAAGGAAAGTATTCAGCAGCTAAAGAAAAGACCCTCAGTTTGAGAAACTGCATTCAATAGGTAGTAATTAGGTTTGTCTAAGATGAAATGAATGGGTATTCAGAAGAACAAGGAAAAATGAAATAGGAGCTAGGTTCCTATTTTTTTAATGTTTATTTATTTATTTTGAGAGACAGAGCACACACTCATGTGTGTGGGAGTGCACAAGTGGGGAGGGGCAGAGAGAGAGGGAGAAAGAGAATCCCAAGCAGGCCCCACACTACCGCGCTGTCAGCTCAGAACCCGGTGTGAGGCTCCATCCCACAAACTGTGAGATCATGACCTCAGCCAAAATCAAGAGTCAGACGCTTAACAGACTGAGCACCCAGGTACCCCTAGCCTACTATTTTTTGTTGATGAAAGAGTATTCATGAATTGCCATGTTCTGACATAGGTCAGGCAGTCCTGTTTAATATCTGAAAACATTCCTGAAGATAAAGTGAAATTCAACATGGTAAGTAAGGAAAACGAGTTTGGCCTGAAATTGTTTTATTGTTATTATTGAAGTATAGTTGACATACAATGTTTTATTAGTTTCAAGTGTACAACATATTGATTCGATAATTCTATACTTTACTCAGTGCTCACCATAGTAAGCATAGTCACCGTCTGTCACAATACAACATTATACAATATTATAGCCAATATTCCCATGCTATACTTTCATCTCCAGGATTTATTTTATAACTGGAAGTTTGTACTTCTTAATCCCCTTTATCTATTTTCTCATCCCCCACCCACTCTCCTCTGGCAACCATCAATTTGCTCTCTGTATTTAAGAGTCTGTACTGTTTGTTCATTTGGGTTTTTGTTTTGTTGCGTTGTGTTGTGTTTTGTTTTGTTTTTAGATTCCACACATAAGTGAATACCTATAGTATTTGTCTTTCTCTCATTTATTTCACTGAGAATTATACCCACTAGGTCCATTCATGTTGTCACAATTAGGCCTGGAATTGTTTTTCATTAGTTAAGTGAATTAAAAATTAGAGTATTAGAACAGAACAGATAAATAACAGAGAGCAAGTCTTTTTGGAAGTCTCCCATATCAAGAGTATTTTCATCCCAAGATTGCATAATTAATTGAACTCTGATTTTACAGTATCAACCTAATGTACAAGATAATTCTTCCAATCTCAGTATTCCACAATCACATTTGCCAGTCAGACTGAAGGAACTATTAAATTTCTTATAGAAAAGTTTATTTTTCACTAAAAATGACCAATAATGACACACAAAGCGCCTATTTTCTTCCTCTAGCTCATAGGTTAAGATGCACCATGTCAGGGGCACCCAGGTGGCTCAGTCGGTTAAGCGTCAGGCTTTGGCTCAAGTCATGATCTTACTCATGGTTCGTGGGTTCGAGCCTCGCGTCCGGCTCTGTGCTGACAGCTAGCTCAGAGCCTGGAGCCTGCTTCGGATTCTGTATCTCCCTCTCTCTGACCCTCCCCTGCTCACACTGTCTCTCTCTGTCTCTCAAAAATAAATAATTTTAAAAAAACATAAAAAGAGATGCACCATGGCAGATAAAAACATTTTATACCCCATGAACAGGAAATAATAATCATGTTTAAGGAAAAGCGTGCTATGTGGTCTTGCAATCTCTGGTGAAAACTCAACAATCCCATGAAGCATCATGATCGCTCTATAACATGCCCTTTCTCTGGTGTTTAGAACAGCACAATTCTGTAACTTGGTTTGCTTATAATAAGTGAAAAATTCTGTCATAACTTCTCTCCCACATTCTTCTATTTATTTATTTTTCTTCATGTAAACATCAGGCTTCATTGCTACCTATCATACACAGAACAGAGTCTGAGAAGCTCAGTATAATTTAAGGTCATCATAGACTAAGAGGGCTAAAAACCAGAACTCCCTGTACAAACTGCATTCCACTAGTTCTATAACTTTATTCTTTCCTGATTGTAAATTTACAACATGTTCTAAGGAAACCATTCTTTAACAGCAATGAAATTAATCATATATGCTTTCATAGAATTATACTATGAAGAAAAGACATTTAAAAACATAAACTGACAATCAGTAAAAGAAAATCAATGACAGAAATAAAAGAAAATCTCCATGACAGAAGAGAGAATAAGGTTTACAGCCTAATCAGAAGACATGGAAAGGATGAATAGGGCACAAAGATAGTATCCAGGCAACACATTCCATAGCTGAGAATAATTTGCACTAAAGTGACCATTTCCTCCACTTCAAATCTTCCAGTACAATCTGCTAAAGTGCCCAGATTCTGGTGTCTAATTCCAACCAGCCAATGTCTCCTTTCACTGACTTTCTAATGTGATGAATAGGCAGGGGACATGCACTTGAAAAAACATTCACACTAGAAGCTGGTCTTAGTAATTCCTCCTTCCTATTTCAATCCAGTTTAAGGAATTCTTTTAATGCTTATTTATTTTTGCGAGTGGCAGAGAGAGAGAGAGAGAGAGAAAGAGAGAGAGAGAGAATGAGTGGGGGAGGCACAGAGAGAGAGAGACACAGAATCTGAAGGGAGGCACAGAGAGAGAGAGACACAGAATCTGAAGCAGGCTTCAGGATCTGAGCTGTCAGCACAGAGCAGAACATGGGGCTCAAGCTCACGAATGGTGAGATCATGACCTGAGCCGAAGTTGGACGCTCAACCAACTGACTCACTCGGTCACCACGATCCAATTTTAGGTATTAAAAATATTTATCCCTGGCATCTGAAGGAATATGCTGATAATACTACTTAAAGTCAATATATATAGGCAAGTATGTTTTTAAATGAAAGCTAAATTTAGCATAAAAGTCAAGTTTAATAAAATGAACTTTCCAAAATCTATTAACACACATATTTGGTTATTAAAATTTTATTTCATGTCTTTTTGCTGACTTCTTTGAATATTTGTATGCAAGATTTCCAATTAACAAAACAATGACTATTCTTAAAGTTTGAAGGCTAAAAGTTGATGTTGGTTGAAAACAAGGATATAACAAAATCTACTTCTTTTCCTTGGACTTCCTTAATTGCAAGAAAAATTCATGATTTGTTCTTTCTGAGCACCAATTTGAGTGTTATATAATCTAGATTAAACATCTACAATAGGGGCAACTTCTATAGAGTAATAGTAGTTAATATTTTTGGATGTTTATTAAATGTAGGCCATTTGCTACATCTTTCACACATAATCTCATATATTCTTGCCAGTAGCCCATTGATATAAAGGCTTTATTCTGCCCATTTTGTAGATGGGGAATCCAATACACAGGCAGGTGAAATAACCTGTACATGAGTGATAAATAAACCAAATTTAAAACAAGGTGACCAGATTTCAAAGTCAGTACTTTCTACCATCACTGTATACGACCCTCCTGCATTTATTTTTAAAATGGTATGTTTGCAAATCTTAAAAATCTAGGACATTACAATATCTGATACAATTCACTAAAATATACGAGAGCATGCACTGTCTGTGTCATATCTGTGTACAAATTGTGACTTATATGGAGCGCTTTACATTTACTATATTTGACAAACAGACATCAATTAATTTCATTTTGGTATTGAATCAATGTAACTTCCTGTTATTGAGAGCTGTTGGACAAATTGCAAATATCTGTGCTTCTACCACACCGTCCCTCTGGAGGATTGCATTCATTACTTTCACACTCAATTGAGGTCATAGGATTTCAGGGTAGTCACTTGTTCTTCTATCTTTTTGAATCTATTGCTGATATCAGGAAACTATTGGCTGAGGTTTTATAAAAATGACAGGCTTACTACTTCAGCAATGCTCTCATTATGTGTGACTTTTCAGGTCAACACCTACAGAGAATACAAAGAAGGAACTTCCACTTACAAGACTTCAGGTAGCAGGAAGAATGCGGTCCAGTAGAGTCACCGAGTTTCTATTCTAGTGTCAATAGCTTGAGATGGAAGAATTTGTATTTTGATCTTTATTCAGGGAACAATCCTAAAATGATTCTAAATTTGAAGCTATAGTACAAATATCCAACCTCTGAATCTCATTAATCTTGTCTAATCATGACCTTTGGTAAAAGCATAATCTTAAGGCAAGATATTGTATCAAAATATCATCCAAATAGTTTATCCCCTTTTGTAGTCTCATTTTAATGTTACGAAAAAAGACAAGATGGGGCTTTTTCCCCTAGATCCTTCAGAAAGGAAGGCATCTCTGCCAACAACTTGATGTTAGCCCAGTGACGCCCATTTTGGACATCTGACCACCGGAACTGTAAGAAGATAAATTTGCATTGTTTTAAGCTATTACACCTGTGGTAATTTGATACAGCCATAATAAAAGGCTAATAGAACATCCAATTTCATTCTGTTTCTATTGCCTTCACCCTTATATTTCTATATATTAAAAAAAAAGAGAAGAGGGGAGAGAGAGAATAAGAGAAACTATGAGTTTTCATAGTTGGGCATATGTTAATACCTATCCTTATTAAATATATTGTAGGTTCCTAGATCAACTTCTTTCATTTTTGTTTGTTAAATAATATGTAATCTTAAAAGAGGACTTAAAAATTTTAAGTTAAGCAGACTTCAAAAATTCAAGTTAATAAATGCTCCTTTTGGATTAACTAACTGTACAAATAGAGAGCAGAGTGCAAATCAGTTTGGGCCTCCTGTAGGATGCTATTAGAGAAAAAAAATGTTGCTGTCATTTTCACTGGAATGAGATATGATTTTGTTTCTGTCTGCACACTCAGTCTGTAATACATAAGAACTCAGACACCATTGTGTTTGAGTAATAACTTAATACATTACCTAAAACACAATAATGGAAAATTCTGATAAATTAAACCAATATCTATTGAAATTAGAGTTTAGGACAAATGTTCCCATGTGATAATTACAAAATAAGCTGTTGCTAGCAGTAAACTTTACCTGTTATATCATGAGGGCAATTAATGGTCCTGTTGAAATAATTTTATAGCTATAAAATGTAATTGCATTTTCTGAACCCAATATGAACCTTTGTCTCAAATAAAAAATAAGTTCAGAATGCTAGTTTCCTTGCTTTGCTTCTGGCCAAGGGACTAGCCAATTAATAATTATGTATTGCCTGATTAAGAAGCTATCTTATTTTTTCTTTATTTCAGTACTAAATTTGAATTTACATCAGGTTCCAATGTTCACAATCATATAAATGAAAGCCTAAAGTGTCTTGTTTTCTAGGACCAAGCATTTGAAAAGGAGTCAGGTTGATAATAATAAATTTTAGTCTCTTTAGTCTACAATTTTTAGTCTCCTTTTTTCTAGTAACTTTTCCAACCACTGTATAATTAGAGCAATTTCCTGTAAAATAATTAAATTTTACTGTAATAAAAGGCTTTCTTTTCTAGACTTGGAAATCATTTGACATGTTCATTCTATTATGAGACTATTAATTTTTGAGATTATTAACCCTTTAAAATTGCCTTAAACATGAAAACAATGAGATACCACTATATGCCTATTAGAATGGCCAAAATAAAAAATATTAACAACATCCAATGCTAGCAAGAATATGGAGCAATAGTAACGTGCAGTCATTACTGATGGGAATGCAGAATGGGATAGCTACCTTGGAAAACTCTTTGGCAGTTTCATACAAAATCAAACATACTTGTAACATATGATCCAGCCATTATCCTTCTTGGTATTTTTAAAGAAATTGAACACTTATATCCACAAAAAAAAAAAAAACCCTGCACATGGAGCTTTATTTATCCTTGCCAAAACTTAGAAGCAACTAAGGTGTAGGTGAATGGTTAAATAAATGGTGGTACATTCAGACAATAGGATATCATTCAGCACTAAGAAGAAATAAGCTACCAAGCCACAAAAAGACATGGGAGAATCTTAAATGCATATTGCTAAGTGAAAGAAGTCAATCTGAAAAGGCTACATACCGTATTGTTCCAAATACAATGTCCTGGAAAAGGCAAAACTATGGGGATAGTGAAAGGATCAGTGGTTGCCGAAGGTTAGGATGGAGATAGGTTAGGTTAGGATGGCAGAACACAGAGGATCTTTAAGGCAGTGACGCTCTTCTATATGATACTACAATGGAGGATACGTGTCATTATCCATTTGTTCAAATCCACTGAATGTACATCAAGAATGAAATTTAATGAAAACTATGGATATAGGGAAATAATAATGTGTCAATGAAGGTTCACCTTGTTATAATTGTACCATGATGGTGAAGGATATTGACAATGAAAGAGATTGTGGGGGGTGGATGGGGAGATGGGGTTTATAAGAACTCTTGATATATTCTGCTCAATTTAGCTGTGAATCTAAAACTGCTCTAAAAACAAAGGTTTTTAATATAAACAAAAATGTCTTAAACAGCACTGTGGCTGTCCAGGTCAAAACTGGCAACAGCAGGCCTGGTTTTCTGAGCTGCTTGTCTGGTCCCAACCATCGGTGGGTAGGCCTATGTTGACTGGTACCTAGGTAGAAGGGAGTTGATATTGCAGGTTCTCACCTACTCGGTCAAGCTCCCCCTGCTGGGATTGAGCATGCTGAACACCTTCCTGAAGTTTCACTGAGGAGAGCAAGTTCATTGCCTACTCCTAACTCCACATCAGGCCCAAGCTCTTTCTTTCCCCGCCCTATTCCAGAACCCTTGTGTGATTAGGCTTCCAAGGGAAGATGACTAAGGAGAACCTGAACAACTTCCCAGACACCACAGGCCACAGCTCTGGTTTGGATCAATCTCACAGACTTGATGGATGCTTTATTTGTTTCAAATGATGACCATCCCTTTGCTATGGTAGAAAATAGCTTAACTAAATAACATTTATATATGAATATATGTGCATGTATATATATATCATATATATAAATTTTTTTAACATTTATTCTTTTTTTTTTTTGAGAGACAGAGATAGAGTGAGCAGGGGAGGGACAGAGAAGGACACACACACACAGAATCTGGATCAGGCTCCAGACTCTGAGCTATCAGCACAGAGCCTTATGTGGGGCTCAAACCCACGAACCATGAGATCATGACCTGAGCTGAAATTGGACACTTAACAGACTGAGCAACCCAGGTGCTCCTATATATATATGTCTGTGTGTGTGTGTCACAAAGTTTAATTTGTTTACTTATTTAAAAATGTCTGACAATGATTGACATTGTCCCCTATTAATACCTTTGTTTTTGGGGGGAATCCTACATAAATTTTGAGGGTGTTTAAGACAATTTAATTAATATATTAAACATTCCCACAATACAAAATTAATACAAGTATTCTAATTTAAGGGATGGTAATTTTGTCATTAGCTAACTAGTATTGTTAATACTATAAGGGTTACACTGAGGCTTTTTTTCTTTTCTGCCTTGGAAGATAGTATCTTCAGTGATTTGTCCTTTTATAACAAAGTTGGTTAATTCCTTCAAGTCAACTTGTATAGAAGCCAAAACAACACAATGTATTAGTATAAGAAACAATTTCCTAACAGCATTCTGAATGTAGGACACCAATGATTAGTTTGATTCATTTTCAGTCTGCTACAATGATCTTTGAAGAAATATTTATCCGGAGCCCTCCCACATCATTCAAACACTGTATTGTTAATTGTTTTGTTTCGAAGCCAAATTATTTGCTAGGATATCACATAGCTATAAACAAAGGCAAATTAGAAAAAAACAAAATCAATTCTCAAACTGTCAAAGCAACTATCATTAAGCTACTATTAAAAAGTATGCAACTTAATTGTGCAACACACATGCACACTCACAATAAATGAGAGGAAAAGTAGTACGTAGAGCGCTTAAACTAAAAGGAAAAAAATGCAAGAAAAATAAATTGAAAATGTGGCTACCTAGATTTCCAATGAGTCATTGAGGAAGTAAGTGAGGGACATTGCTGAGGGCATTAACACTTTTGTGGTCATTACCCAACATAATGATAATTTCTGAAATGGTATCCTAGCAGCAGACAAGAAATGTTCTTCTCAAATGAGCCTAATTTATTCCTTGACTGGATCTAACAATGCAATCATGTTACTAATGGCGCCAGATATAAAAACTTTTCTACATGCAAGTAGAAAATGAAAGTAAACACTGTATTTAATCTATAAGCTAAACACAAGCTACTTGCTCAAATCAAACAGATTTGGACACTGGGTTGCAGAGAGAGACAGAATAAACTAAAAACATTTTTACAGATTTTTTTCCATAGCTTGGCTCAGTTACCGTTCAATCTCAAAACAACTCCCTTAACAATAGCACCAGATAATTGAGTTATAAATAGATGTAAAACAGTAGGAAGTGGTATATCACCATATGTGGCTTTTACAAATTGTACGGAATGACTTCATTATTATCACACAGCTTGCTCCATGATGATGATAAGTCATTTCATTGATAGAGATAATAATAATAGCTTATGATATTATCCCCTTGTCCATTGTCACAGCTTTCCTGTAGGGCTCAGCAGGCAAAGAGAAAATCTAACAGATTTATATCTTTCCTTTGGTTGTATATTCATAGCAATCTGCACTAATAAAAAGTTTTATAAAAGCAAGAAAACATAACACTCCCCCAAAAGATGCTATTTAAAGATCAATACACGTTGTGAAAACTGTTGATCAGGACTTTTTGAGTCAGTTTCAGCCATTTATTTAAACAACCTTGAGCTTTATATGTTGTGCTCAGGGAGAAAAGATAATAAAAGGCCAACCTTTCTCCCTTGTTGAGCACCTACTATGTGCCAGGCACTCTGCATAACTTACCTCCTTTGATCCTCAACAATGACCCTACAAGGAGACTGCTGTCATCACAGAGGTAAGAAAGCTGAGCTTCTGCTATGAATAATAGAGATAGGATTGAACCTTGATCCATTTGTTCCAGATTCCACTCGGCACTCTCCATTCCCCCCCCTCCTTAAAATGATGCACCCTAATTAAATTGGGAAGAAGCAGTGAATTAAGAAGTTAGTAACTAGCATTTTCACGCAGTGTTGACATTTGTCAAGCCAAGGCACCAGTACTGTGGCCTTGAGACTTCCACGGCGGATTCTGGCCTCAGATGGTTGCGTTTAGCTCAGTGCTTCCCAAACTGTGCTGAAGAATCTCTTTTGTTTTGTTTTGTTTTGTTTTAATTTCCAATCGGTCGCTCACCTCTGCTTTATGAAAGGTAATAAAAACGAGTTACAAAAATGTAGTAAAAATATGAAGCAAGATATACTGAAAATAAGCTCAATTACTTTATGATTAGATTTAACAAATCAGCGCACTGATCACACGCTTAGAAATAGCAGCAACTTTAAAGTGGTGTGAAATTTTGTCAGTGCCTGCTCTCAACTTCTGTTCTTACTGTGGACTGGCCCACAGACAAGCGCGTGAGTGGCACTGCACTTGGGGAGGCTCTACCGCATGCTTTTCTGTCTGGAAGCACACTCAGCCAGTGCCCAAATTTCAGGGCTTCCCAAATTCTAGGCTATTATGCTTGGAAACGTAGGGAAATTTACCAATCTGTGCAAATGCTGCTGATTGAGAGTAAATGGAAACATGCTACCCTTTTTAGCCATTTCATAATAACACAGCCTGACATTCTGGGATGACCAACATTTTCTGGGTTTTGTATCCTCTCCCCCAAAAAGTCACTAAACTGTTCCTCAGGAAAAATTTCTTGTACTGATTTTAACAGTGGACCATCTATTCCTTATGTTTTTACTTTTAAATGAAACCACTGAATGATTCTTTGTCTTAAAATTAACCTTTAAAACTCAAGATTTTTCCATGTGTCCTATATTCTTGTCACTTTGAAGTTAGCATCTGGCCTCGTTATTTCTTTAATGGTTTTCGCTTCTAACCAACAAAGTACTTTAACATACTTGGGCAAAACTACCGATAGTAAATGCTGTGTGCTATTAGCACTTTAAAAAAAACATCGTATTGAACTAGGTGATATGAATAAATATCACATCAATTATAGCATTATATTTATTATTTTAAGACCCAGTCATCTTTTATAACCCTGACTGCTAATTGACATAAAATTTAGATTTCCTAGAAGGTATCTTTATAATCATAGTATCGTTTTTATGAAAAATGTAGGACACTTAAAGGGACAAAAGTAAAATAGCAGTCAGCTCCTATGTGAATTTTTCTCCCTTGAGTGAACATTGTTAGAGCTGATCATTATACTTCTTTCAGAGGAATGTGCTTTCTGTTTCGTTGTGTTTCTAGATAAGTGGAAGAATATATCAACAACTGGGAATAAAACATAAACTTCAGAACCAAAATCAAATTTCACTTGCCTAGTTTCATTATCACACATTTCATTGTTCTATATAATCAGATTTTCATCCTTTAAAGTCCTGATATCAAGCATCTGTGGATTTTAAAAGAAGACAAGAGAAAGAATGTGAGATAATGTTGCAATTTTACTTTGGAATAATACACATAACAAAATACATAATGACAACAATTAGAAATAAAACTGAACTTTGCAACATAAAATGAAATGTAAGACTCTAGCTTCTTCTTCTTTTTTTTGAATGTAAGTGCTCCTAAAGAATAATGATTACTGAAAACTATAAAACTTGGTGTCAATCATATTTTGACATTTAAATGTATGATATTAGAGCGCCTGGCTGGCTCAGTCAGAAGAGTAGGCAACTCTTGATCTGGGGTCATGAGTTCAAGCCCCAGTGATTGCTTAAAAATATAAACTTTTAAACAAATAAATAAATAATGTTATTTTTATTAGTTCCATCTTAAAAACCAACTTGTATTAAGACATTAAACAAAGTGATTAATTGTAACTGTATAGAAAATAAAGCTACTCATTTTATCAGAATTTGTACTGACATCAGGAGTGATCTTAAATTACAAACAGTTTTTTTTTTTAAAAAACACAAAACAAAAACTGCTTGGTATCTTAGCTAATGAGATAATAACAACTATTACAGTAGTATTTCATCGTTTGTAAAAGAAGCAACATTTGCACATTTGTTGCCATTACCAGAATGACTTTTTAATGGATATTGCAATAGCTTATAGAAGATAATCAGACTGAGATTCAGTCTATCCTGCCAAATATGAAATTCAACAACATGTTTCTAACTTACAAAAATGTTTATTCCACTTCCTTAAATAGCTAAAACAGAAAAGCATTGCTTACCCAATGATATGTTTATGTAACAAATCTCTTTGTCATATTCCTGTGATCCACCCAACCTTTCTTCTTTAAATCATACATAGAAAAATAGTTTAGTTTTTACCCATTATGAGCTCTTATTTCTTCAAAGGTAACTGAACTCACTTAATGAAAAACTTAATGGAAAAAAAAAGCACAGCTGCCCTGTGAAAGTTTAAAAATAACAAACTGGTAAATTTTCAAAACAGAATGTTGGGCTATTGGGAAGAAAACTATTTCAGAGGCATCAGATGGCTTCATAGCAGATTATGTGAAAAGGATCTGGATATTCTAGAAGACCACACTGAAATGAGGTAAGAATAAAATGAAGTGACAAAAAGAGAGCACAATCCAGGCTGAGTTCATGAAGTGACAGTCTTCTTCTTGGTGCCAGAACATGACTGGTTTCAACTCCATGAACCGTATTTTAAGAAGGTGATGGATGAATTACAATACCTCCACAGGAAGCAGCCCAGGAGTCTGGATACCTGTCCCCCTTTGAATGGTCACAATACACATCACAACTGGAAGTTGATGAAAAGAATCTGAACATTCGAGTGTATTTTATTTGGCTTGCACAGTGCTAAGCTACACAGTGCCTGACGTTTAGAGTGTATACTAATGTTTAGAAACAGGAGTTTCCCATACAGACCACATTCCTAACTTTTCTGGGGGATTAAAAGATCTGGTAGCATTAAGTCCCACATTTTCAACTTGGTGACAAGTGGCGAATGCTGGAAGCTTCTGCCTACCTTCTTTACATTATGAATTCTCCATCGTAACCTCACCAACATCACACATGCCTGCTACAGCCTGGCCTCTATAGGTGTCTGAGTTTGTGACATGACAGATGTCTGGGTAAGAGTCTGGTTACATGTGTTCTACAAAGACAGGAGCAACCATTGCTGGGCTTTTCAATTATTAACAGATTATCACATAGATGAGAAAAAGGAACTTAGTCTGAGTTTTCACAGAAAGCATGAGTAAAGCCTAAATGTGGAGTCTATAGGATGACTGGCTTCAAGATAACATAAGGAAAAAGTGGTATTCTTTAGATAAACTAACAATAGAGGTGTCTCTTTTATTGGAAAGGGGTGGGCACCTTTTGATTGGAGATATTCAGGCAAAAGCTGAGCGGCCAATAGCATTGTTCCCTTAGTCCTGAAAATTAATGAGTCTATGATTTTTTTAAAATCCATTGCATTATATCTATGTAAATAAAGTAGTGCTGTTTCAGTTGTTACATACCTGCTCAACAGGAAGATTCCTCTTGCCCTGTTTTCATCGTGCTCTCCATTTTCCATGTGTGATGTAGACAGGGAAACCAAGCTTTTAGAGGACAAAGGTAGTTGTTGCCCAGATTTCCCCACTTTAAATCTTAAACTTGCACACACAGATACATTTTCTGTTCATCTCCTCTCACTTTTTGGTCATAAACTATGATAAAATGCTTATGGACAAGGAAATGTTGATTTGAAAACTTGTCCCATTACCTAGACAGTGAATTAAACCTGAAAGTGGTGGTATTTTCCACACAAGCAGTAAATAATACATAGTCATTGCCTTGAATCCTGTTGGTTTTGGTCAGCCCATTGCAGAAAGAAATCAGTTAAGATCTTCCTTTAAGAGACATATTGAAAGTTCTCAGTGCCACTCTTAAAGCAGGTGCCATCAGGGCGCCTGGGTGGCTCAGTCAGCTAAGTGTGTGACTTCAGCTCAGGTCATGATCTCACAGTTCATGGGTTCAAGCCCCGCATCAGGCTCTGTGCTGACAGCTCAGAGGCTGGAGCCTGCTTTGGATTCCATGTCTCCCTCTCTCTGCCCTTCCCCTGCTTGTGCTCGGTCTTTCAAACATAAACATTTAAGAAACATTTTTTTAATTGTAAAAGAATAACATCTATGTACAGTTCTAGATTTCAACTTATAGAAAATATAACTCTTTTACAACAAGATTTTCTGTCAACTCTTTGCACCCTTAGTCTCTTCAGATGATATTTTCATCTTTCCTTTCCTGTTCCTGACCTGTAGTTGGACCAATGACCCACAGTGGGAAAGACACTCTTGTGTTCTTTGTACACCCAGTTGAGATACAGGAGACATTTAAAAGTCTCTGTCTATAAAAAGAAAACAAAAATCAATAAGAAAAGCAAAAGCATCTAATGAGAAAGACATACAATGTCAGAACATATAAGTCAAGTTTTTGCAGAAAATGTTTCTACACTTCCAATATTTCCAGGTAAACTTTTAAAATTTATTTATATGTAAGTTTTGTTCATATGCTGGTGATTTTGCAGATATTTCCTGAGATACAGTCTAGAGTAATTCGTTTTTTGGAAAGATCATGACTAGATCCAATATTTAAATGTAAATGCTATGTCTATTCTAAAAACAAGCATGTTATAATTTGTGTAATTCTCTTTGGTAACAGCTCTGCCACAATTTCCATCTATTATTCCATTTAATCAAGATCTTGTTGATATCAAACTACTAATGAGATAACTCTAAAATGTCATTTTGTATTACCTGCCATCTACAAATAAACTTATATATGAATTACCTTATATAATCATTTAGATAAATAATTTTGTAGAATATCCTTAGTCATTAAGTGTTAAAAACTGGTGTGGTTTGGATTTTTACCTAAATAATGCTACACTGAAAGAAAGAAAAAACTTAGTTCTAAGCATCTGCTTCACAATTCACAAATACATTCCTGTTAGTAATTCTGAGGAGAACTTCTTATGTCCAAGAAGACACATCAAAACAAAAATAATTCTAGTTTTGTATTTTTTTAAATGACACACATAATGAATACATATACTATTCAAATATTGGTTTCTTTTGTTTGTTTGGTTTAAGTGGTGCAGACCTTATGGAAAACAGTATAGAGGTTTCTCAAAAGTTAAAAATAGAACTATCCTACAACTCAGCAATTGTACTACTATTTACCCAAAAGATACAAAAAGACTGATTTGAAGGGGCATATACACCTGATGTTTATAGCAGCATTATCAATAACAACCAAATTATGGACAGATCTCAGACGTCCATCAACTAATGAATAGATAAAGTTGTGGAATATATAGGTATACAAAGGACTATCACTCGGCATCAAAAATAATGAAACCTTAGGATGCCTGGGTGGCTCAGTCAGTTAAGTGTCTGACTTTAGCTCAGGTCATGATCTTGTAGTTTGTTAGTTCAAGCTCCACATAAGACTTTCTGCTGTAGGGAGGAGTTTGCTTCGGTTTTTCTGTTGCCCTCTCTCGCTGCCCCACCCCTGCTCGCTCCCTCGCTCTCTCTCTCTCTCTCTCTCAAAAAATAAGCTTTAAAAAAACAATGAAATCTTGCCATTTGCAACTATGTAGATAGAGCTAGAGTATATTATGTTAAGTGAAATAAGTCAGTGAAAGACAAATACCATATGATTTCTCATATGTGGAACTTAAGGAAAAAACAGATGATGCTGAGGGAAGGAGAGGGGGAGAAGGAGGCAAACCATAAGAGACTTTTTTTTTACATTTATTTATTTTTGAGAGACAGAGAAAGACTAAGCACAATTGGGAGAAAGGCAAAGAGAGAATTAGACACAGACTCTGAAGCAGGCTCCAGGTTCCGAGCTGTCAGCACAGAGTTTGGTGCAGGACTCAAACTCACAAACCATGAGATCATGACCTGAGCTAAAGTTGGATGCTTAACTGACTGTGTCACCCAGGCGCCCCAAACTGCAAGAGACTCTTAACTATGGAGAATACACTCAGGATTGCTGGAGAGGAGATGGATGGGCATGGGCTGAATGGATGATGGGCGTTAAGGAGGGCACTTGTGATGAGGATTGGGTTTTATATGTAAGTGATGAATCACTAAAGTCTACTCCTGAAACCAATATTATACTATCGTTATTACTTAGGATTTAAACAAAAACTTTCAAAAAGGAAAAAAAAATGCTTTCATATTTTAATACAGTTTTAAAGTAACATGAACTTGAATTTTTTTTAATTTTTAAAAATTTTTAAAATTTATTTTTGAGAGAGAGAAACATAGAGGATGAGCAGGTGGAAGAGGGTCAGAGAGAGAGGGAGACACAGAATCAGAAGCAGGCTCCAGGCTCCGAGCTGTCAGCATGGAGCCCGATGTAGGCCTCGACCCATGAACAGTGAGATCATGACCTGAGCTGAAGTCAGCCGCCTAACCGACTAAGCCACCCAGGTGCCCTGAACTTGAGTTTTTTGAATAATGTTTAGCATATGTCCACATCCTCCTTGCTTTATATATCAAACAATCTATCAAGTTTACAGTTGAAGCTCAAAATAAATGGTGTAGAAGGTATGTGTCTTGAGTAAAGTTTCAAATATCTCCAATCAAATGATGACCTTAATCTTGCCAGGAGAAAGACATTGGGCTTCTCCTCCTGAAGAGTTTTCATGCACTTGAGCAAAAATCTCCTGCTGTCAGTTTTATTTTCCCTTTTGTTTCCCACTCCTCAAGGTTGTAGAAAGCAATTTATTTTCCAGCTTTGAATATCTTAGAGGAATTAGAAATGTGGTGAGAACCGTTGTGCATTGTCATGCCTCCCAAAATGGTGGACTTCTGGTAGCTGCACCAACATTTCTCAAGGTTAAAAAAAAAAAAATTGAAGTCCAAATTCTCTCAGATTCTCCAGAGGAACCAAAATTTGACAGGCCTTCAAGAATCAGAAAACAAAGTATATAAGATAATCCTATATTACTCATAACATGCACATTTCATCTACCCATTCCATTAATATTTTATTGAAATTTACTCTAAACCACACACTCTACTAGGTGCTAAAATATGTGCTGGTGCAAAACATAGCCACGGGCTTGGTCCTTGCAAAGTTTTAAGTCTACGAAGAGTTCACACTGAACAAATAAGTACAAATGAGAAGCACATTGTAGGTGAAGGTTGTTAGGAAAATGTACACATGGGGATGAATATAACCTGTATCTAGATCTGGGAGTTACCTGAAGAAGCAAGACTTCAAGGAAAAGACAAGGGGATGGAGGAAGAAGTAAGGACTGCAAATAAAATACAGAGATTATAATTAATGCTAGAGAATATGTCAGGAAGCAAAGCTAAAGTTAAAATAATCGTTTGTCATTTATACAATAAACAAAATCTATTTTATTAGACTTAGGGCATGAAGTAGTCCGTTAAATCACATCTTCATTGAAACATGACAACTGTAAAGATCAGGCTCACCCTTTTATCTCTAAGCCCTAACTCAGGTGAAAGAGGGAAATTGCAGTAGACCAATGGTAATGTGGTATTGATGTATTTCTACAACTACCAACCTCTAATTTACTAGTATTCTGTATAATTTCAGAATAGCTACAATTAAGACAATTTTCAGGATCCTTAACTATGAACTTTGCTTTACCTAAATAAGTTAAGCTTAATTACTTGGACTTCTAGTATTTCTTTTATTTTTTATAGGTGTTTATTTATTTTGAAAGAGAGAGAGAAGAAGGGAGGGGCATTGGGCAGAGATAAAGGGAGACAGAGAATCTCAAGCAGGCTCTAAGCCCCCAGCACAGAGCCAATGCTAGGCTATATCTCACGAACCATGAGATCATGACCAGGGCCAAAACCAACATTAGAGGCTTACCCAACTCAGCCAGCCAGGTGTGCTGGTATTCTAGTACTTCTTATTTTGATTTTCATTTATATATATGTTTATATATACACACATATATATATATAGAGAGAGAGAGAGCAAATGGGAGAGAAGGGCAAAGGGAAAGAAAAAGAGAATCTCTAGCAGGCTCCATGTTCAGCAACAAGCTAGATGCGGAGCCAGATCCCACACTCTGGGATGATGACCTGAGCCCAAATCAAGTCAGACACTCAACTGACTGAGCCACCCAGGCACCCCTCTAGTATTTACTAATCTGGAAATTAATAAAATGAAAACTAATAAATAGAAAAATCAATATATCCTTTGAATGGAAAAAAAAGCTAAAGTACATGCATAAGCATTAAAGAAGCTTGAAATTAGTCTGATCTTTTCAATTGACTCTATATTGAAATTGGAGAACTAACTTTTTTTTATGTTGAATTTAACTCTTTTAAGTTTATATATTTATGTAGCAATTTCTTCTGTGATGAAACCTAACATTTTAAAATGTATTTTAAACTCTCATCAAGGGGCGCCTGGGTGGCTCAGTCGGTTAAGCATCAGACTTCGGCTCAGGTCATGATCTCACGGTTCGGTTCGTGGGTTCAAGCCCTGCATCAGGCTCTGTGCTGACAGCTAGCTCAGAGCCTGGAGCCTGTCTTCGGATTCTGTGTCTCCCTCTCTCTCTGACCCTCCCCTGCTTGTGCTGTCTCTCTGTCTCTCAAAAATAAGTAAAACATTTTAAAAAATTAAAAAAAAAAAACTCTCATCAAGATCCAGTTTTTATTTATGGTAATTATTTTATTGTTAACATTAAAAGAATTTTATTGAAGTAATACAGGAATTTTTTAAAGTAAGCAAATCACATACACTATGGGTATAAATAAATATTTAAAAAAGTATTTATATCCATAGAATCACAAGTTAGTCACAAAATAGAACATTGCCAGAACCCCAGGAGAATCTCACAAAGCACTTCCCAGTCACTACCTCATCATCCTCCCGAAGGTAAGCAATCATCCTGACCTTCTATAACATAGATTAGTCTTGCTAGTTTTTCAACAGCATATACACTGAAGCATATAGTATGTTAATTGATAATAATGAAAATATGACAGATCAAAGCTTGTAGCATACCCAAACTATACCTAAAGAAAAATCTGTAGCCTTAAATTGCATTTTTTAAGTTTATTTATTTGAGGGAGAGAGAGTGAAAGAGTGAAGAAGAGGAAGTGAGGAAGGGGCAGAGAGAGAAAGAGAGAGAAAGAGAGCAAGAGAGAATGCCAAGCAGCCTTCACAGTCAGTAAAGAGCAGCATGTGGGGGTCAATCCCACAAACCATGAGATCATGACCTGAGCCCAAATCAAGAGACAGACACTTAACAGGCTGAGCCACCCAGGCATCGAAAAATACATTTTTAAAAGCTAAAAATCAATGATCTAAGTCTCTGGCTCAACAAGTTGGAAAAATAAGAGCAAATTAAACACAAACACACAAAGAGAAAAACAAATAATAAAGACAAAATAAATTAGTAAAACAGAAAATTAATATACAATAGAAAAAATCAATAAAGCCAAATTTTTATTTGTAGAAAAGTCTACTAAAATTGATTAAAGTTTGATGAGAATGATTTTTTAAAAAAAACAACCATTAGTAACCAATATTAGAAACAAAACCAAATAAGGACATCACTACAAATCCTGTAGACATTAAAACCATAATGTTGATCCACTCATCAGGTGATGGGCATTTAGGCTTTTTCCAGAAGATGTGGCATATATACACAATGGAGTACTACATGGCAATGAGAAAGAATGAAATATGGCCATTTGTAGGAAAGTGGATGGACCTTGAGGGTGTCATGCTAAGCGAAATAAGTCAGGCAGAGAAGGATAGATACCGTATGTTTGCACTCATAGGTCTAACAGGAAACTTTCA
>NC_043707.1:84700991-84709787 GCF_006229205.1 Suricata suricatta
GGGTTCTGATTTTTTACTTTGCTTATCCATTTGGAGTGTCATTGTAACTACTGTATTGTAAATGATGGAAAATAATTGCATATGTTAAAAAATAGTGTTATATTCTAAAAAAATAAAATAAATAAAGTTACAAAAAAATAAATAAATAAACCATAATGTTATGAACAAATTTATACCACTCTGTTTTATCATTTATAAATTATGAAAAACAAAATTTTCTAAGATAAATAAATGAGAATAAAGAAAACAGCTGTTTTAAATTATTTGGAGGGCTGAAATATTATAATTTGATTTTTTCCTCATTGACACTAAGGGATAGAATTCAGAAAGGTGAAAGGAAACATTATGGAAATATATTTAAGCTCACTCTAAGAATTTAAAGAAATTGCATACACTTCATCAGAGAAAGGCTGCACATCCAGGTTAGAAAGTCAGAGATGGACAATCAGGGTCATAACCTTTTTGTATGTATGAATCTTTGAGAATTTGATGAAAGCTTTGGACCTTCTTTCTAGGTGAAGACACTTTTGGATACATACATAGAATTTAACACCAAGAAGCATCTTCATTGACTCATTAGTTTAGAAGATCTGTGGTAGAAGATATTAGTTATTGGGTAGAGAAATGAAGATTTAAGACACATGTCTGCTCTGAAATAAGTCTCATATTCTAAATAAATGGATAAATAGTGTAAATACTCCTCTACGTTGTTGAAAAGTCACGTGATAGGAATAATAAGATTATCTTATTATATCAGCACCTGGCCTATTTAAATTTATTTCCAAATGTTTTCAAAGAATAACTGGAATATTTTTTACTAAGAATCATTTGTATTCATCCTGGTGATCTATCTATTAACAGTACTATCTAAGATTGAGTATGCCTTGATTTCTCTGGAATCTCTATGTATAAGTGTAAGATGGAATAAATATAGTTGGTCTACACCAACATGTTCCCTTGAACTTTAAAGAAACAATTTTAAAAATCTTTTTAATGTTTATTTTTGAGAGAGAGAGAGAGAGAGAGAGAGAGAGCGAGAGAGCGAGCATGAGCAGGGGCAGGGGAAGAGAAAGAGAGGGAGACAGAGAATTCAAAGCAAGCTCTGCGCTGTGAGCACAAAGCCTGACATGGGGCTCAAATCCATGAACTGTAAGATCATGACTTGAGCCAAAGACAGAGCCTCAACCAACTGAGCCACCCAGATATCCCTAAAGAAACACTTTTTAAAATAGTTTGAAATTATTGTGTCCATTTAAGAAAACTAAAGTTCAAAGAATAAAATAGCAACCATCTTCTATGTTTCTGGTCATCGGAAAGAAAGGCATAATATATTTCTATTGTGAAAGCTGCCACAAAGCCAAAATCAAGGTGTATTTACAGAAGATTGAGTTCTGTAAAGTTAAGAAGAAAAAAGCAGGCACCAACTACAGCGATTGTCTTATTATGACTAGGTTAAAAATCTCTAACAGGAATATGTCTCCTCCATGAGTATTCCAAGAAAATGGAAGCACGCTTTCAAACAATGTGTGTGAGATTCTGTTTACAATCCCAAGATGCTGTAAAACTTCGTTTCAAAGTTTAAAAATGTCAATTGCAACATAGATGATCTTTTCATCTCTTTTGCTGATCTCAGTGTGCCAAGAGTAGAACCCTAAATACACATATCATTTGTTTCCATACATTTAAAGTGTCTGACCTTTACACTACATGAGTTTACAATTTAATTATATGATGGTACTAGCAGGACTACAAAATACAATTACTCACTAGTAAAACACACATGCAATATGATGTTGCACACTGTGAAGTATAACCAATATTACACAGTACGACTCCTCAAGCGTTTGAGAAACCATTCAACAGAATTATAGCTTTTGAAAGCAGAGATTTTTTTTAGAGAATATAAGGTCAAATTTCATTAAGGGGCATGAAACACAGCCTGGCATTACTAGTCAGTATAGAATACAATTCCTTTAGGGACAGCTTTTAGCAGTTAAAGCAAGCATTTGCATAGCATTTTACTTAAAATAGATCAAAATAAAAATAGAAAGAATAATTTGAGTTTTGCCAAATTATTCCATTACAAATAAGATATCTTGGTGAGGGGCGCTTGGGAGGTTCAGTCGGTTAAGCATCAGACTTCCGTTCAGGTCAGGATCCACGGTTTGTGTGTTCGAGCCCCACGTCAGGCTCTGTGCTGACAGCTCAGAACCTGGAGCCTGCTTTGGATCCTGTGTCTCCCTCTCTCTCTGCCCCTTCCCCTACTCACACTCCATCTCTCCCTCTTTCTCAAAGATAGATAGACATTAAAGAAGAAAAGATATCTTGCTGAAAGAGGAATGGTGTGGAAAAGGTATCAAGTTTGTACTTTAATAAAGATTTCACAGTATTTTGGAAATGAAGAGCAAACTGGAGACTGAAGGAAATGCATATTTATTTTGGCTTTTTAATGTGAGAAAGCAAAATTTCCCAGTACCCAGGGCTGAATTAAACATCTTACATGTTTCTTATGAATTCTGCATAATAAAATATTCCAAAACCGAGTAGCTTGAAACAACAGGCATGTATTATTTTTCATGTTTCTGGAGTTGATGGAGTTCTTTCTCTGCTCCATACAGTACCCACTAAGGTCACTTTAAGGCTCCCTGTATCCCAGCAGGCCAGGCTGGAAGGCACAAGTGGCCTCTCACAATACCTGGGTCTTGGAGTTGACTGCTGCCTAGAGTAATCTTCATTGTTGCTAGCTCCTGGTGAGGCGGTACCCTCAAGAGCCCCTCCACAGGACCTCCCTTTGTCTGAAAAGCTAGGATCAACTTGCAGCCTGGCTCCTGAATTCCCAGAGTAACAATTCTAAGAGAGTAGGTCTCATACGGAAGTACACACATGTCAAGTTTCTATTTGCATCCCTGCTGCTAATGTCTCATTGACCTAAACTCTGATACGCCAAAGCCCAGCATTATGGTGTGAAAGCACTACAAAAGACACAAACCCAGGGGCCGGGGAGCAAATTCTTGCCCTTTCTCAGTATAATCCTGCCACACACTTCTTATGTGCACATAAAGTCTCTGAGATCAAATTTCTTATGACTCTGTGATATGAAGGACATATTCTGTTATCCACATATATCTTAAACCAAAACAGTTCCATAAATAAGAAATATTGCAGGTGAAGAGTAAAGAAACCACTCGTTTTTTTAAAGTTTTATTCATTTTTAAGAGAGAGAGAGAGACAACGTGAGCAGGGGAGGGTCAGAGAGAGAGGGAGACACAGAATCGGAAGCAGGCTCCAGGCTCTGAGCTAGCTGTCAGCACAGAGCCCAACGCAGGGCTTGAACCCATGAACCGTGAGATCATGACCTGAGCCGAAGCTGGGCGCTTAACAGACTGAGCCACTTAGTTGCCCCAAGAAACCATTTAAAGAAACCGTTTATTGGTTTCCTTTTTAAAGAAAACACTGTCACTTTTTAATAAATTAAGAAGAGTATATCTAAATCCAACTGGTAAAGTGGATTCTCAAAAGTGACAAAAGCAATTATTACAGTTGCATTATGTGGGATCATTTTTCCAGACACTTAGAATTTCATCTTTTCTTTTCTAAGAAGTACTTCTTAAACAAAAGAAATACCCACAGTTACATAGCCAGAATTTGAAAAACCCCATTCGCTCAAAAAGCCTTCTTACTGTTGACTGTGAAAATTGCAAATAATAATGATACATATAAAAAATAAAAAGTAGACTAAGCATAGTGACTGAAAGAAAACATTTGCATCAACCATAAATTTGCTTAAATGCATTGATAAGCTTAAAAGAGCATTAAGTATAATGAGACCAAAAATTAAGTGTAGGAATCATAAGGATAAGTTGCTGAGCACTTTATTTGGCTTTTCTTGAGATCATTTGATGAATGAGGTGAACTTCAGCTTTGATTTTTAAGGCCACAAGGGGCATTGAGCACAGTATACAAAGCCTGTGGGTCTACAACCTCATTATAGGAGTGAATTTAAAAATAAACTAAGAGTACTACAAAGAAGTCTCAAATTATCACCCTGAACAGAAAGGGAAAAAATATCTTCCTCAAGAATTCCTAACCCCAAAACATTTTCTCAAAGCAGCTTTGAAATTAAAATGCATACCACGTGGGTAGTGCAAAAAAGTTTATGTGAATAAATTAACTAAGTAACTAGACGAACTTAGTAAGCTACAGTAGTCCCCTACGTTCCCTAAAGCACTCTAGAGGAATCGATTCCTCTTAGAATTTTGAGAACATGCTGGAGTTTGTCTCTGAAAATCTTAAAAAAAAAAAAAAAAAGCTAAGAAATACTGATTTGAGGTTCTCTCAAAGTAGAAAATTTCAGATATGAGCAGGGAAGACAGGACATCCTCTCCTGTCAAAATATGTCTAGTAACAACCAAAAAGAACCCCCCCAAGTGCCCCAGAAACCTTAATATAGGAGGAGGAAACAAAAGAAATGGAAACAGAGGTTCAAAATTTGACCCGGTTGAAAACTCAAAATTCACTACAAAGATTTATACAACAAAATGATAAAAGCGTGCTGCTTAGCATTTTGTTTCCACAATACAGTTTCTGAATTAACTTTAACATCTGCTGAAATTACCAATTAGCAAAACGTCATGGCCTTAATCATTATGGGGGCTGTAATTATACTTATTCCTAGAGATCCCACTAAATTTAAACAAGACACCTCTGCCATGTCAGGGGAGTTCCTAAACATAAAATAGAAGATAAACTGGAATGCCTTACCTTAGCCATATGAACCGTGGCCTTACTCAAATTCCCTGTAGTCATAGTGCCCAATGTTCTAAAATATCCCATAGTGGTCACGGCTGCTCTGACCCAATGAGCAATAAATTAAAATTAAATTAAGTCTTTGGCACTCAACAATTGGCTTGATAAAATGAGACCCTATGGATCTTCCATCCAGATAAAATAGTTTATAGGGGTCAGTATAAATTAAAACTAGTCTTCTAGATCGAAGCTCATTGTATAAGACTTATTAGAAAAGGGCTGATCGTCTCCCCTGCTTCTCTAATTAACAGTCCAAGTTTGCCTGCTTTTAAACCGAGAAAGAATGAATGGCGCTTCATAGTGGATTATATAGTGTTAATGGTATAATTCCACCCGTTAAGTAGCACCTCATACACAATATTATTAAAATTACTAACTCCATCCAACCAGCAAGTGTTAAATACTTCGTAGGCATAGGTTTGGCTAATATATTCAGTGTCTGTTTCAATGGCCTTTCAGATGCAGTTTGCCTTCATCTTCTAAGAGATACAAGGATACATGCTTTCCTGGCTTCCCACAGGCTATCTCAACATCCCTGGGATCGTACAAAATCTTCGCATGTACGATCTTAAAGGAATCTAACTTTCTCCATGAGTACAGGTGTGCCATGACACTGATGACCTCCTTCTCCAAGTTGATTCATTTCTTTGTTTTTAATATTTTATTTATTTTTTAGAGAGAGACAGTATGATCAGGGGAGGGTCAGTGAGAGAGGGAGACACAGAATCTGAAGACAGAGTCCAAGCTCTGAGCTGTCAGCCCAGAGCCCGACATAGGGCTCGAACCCACGAACCATGAGATCATGACCTAAGCCACCCAGGTACCCCAAGGCGATTCATTTCTTACATTCAGGACCTATAAATACTCACAAACAGGTTCATGAACAGGAAACAGGTTGGTGTCCCATACTCAGTACAAGGCCCTGCCACTTCAGTTAAATTTCTGAAAATTGCTCATCTCTTACACTGTCAAAACAAAACAAAACAAAAAAACAAAAAACAGATATTGACTATCTCAGTACCCATGATGTTTTGTTTGTTTCCTTCCCTGACATAGGCACTTTTCACTTGGTCTGCCAGAGGGAGACTGGGATGGACAGGACCAGTACCTGTGTTGGGGGATTTTCTCCATGCAGACTTAGAAGAAATACTGTCTTGGATGAACCCTCCCCTCACCCACACTCCCCACACAGTGCTGTGACTGCAAACCAGCAGAGTCAGGAGGGACTCTAAGCACAGTGCGGACCCCGGCAAAACAGGGCTTAGATATCCAGTTCCGTGTTGTTGGTGGGAAAGTGGTGGCTATACCTTTGTACAAACACACTGTCAGGTCCCACCAGGAACTTTTTTTCACACACTATCCAGTCCCACAAGGAACTTCTTTTTACTCCCCACCCAGAACTTCTTAAAGTTCCAGAGTACATTGTTTCTGCTCACTGGAGATCAGGTGATGAAGTCACGGTCAGTCAGGAGCCCCGTGGCCACTGGCCCTGGCTGGGCCTTCTGAAGGAAGGGAAAGAGCTGGTGCCTCTGTGCACCATTTGCCTGGAAGTTATCAAAGACCCTGAAGTTGGTTCCAACCCAACTGATGGGACAATACTTGAGAAAATTCAGGATCCCTTTTTTCTTGGTGTTTTCCTCATGTCTGATGGGTTGTATGGGGAGCCAAGCAAACCCAGGGCCCTGACCAGAGTGTTGCTGCAACTCTTCCATGGCTGCCATCCCAGACTGTTGTTTCTCAGAGGGAGACCACATTCTCAACGAGCAGCACCTTGCCTCACAGTGAGCCCAGGCATATAGGGAACACAGGCAGCTGCAGTGACAGGGTGTCCTGAGCTGAGAGGACAATAAAGGCGGGAAGTAGAGAGGGGATAGCTTCTAACCAGGATAGCCAAAACAAGCCCAAGTCTTGTCTTTGGGTTCTGGAGACAACACATCCCTAGTTTACAAATCTTATTGATACCCATTTATGCTGAAACACTATGTTACACATAGTCCACTATGAATGGTAACTTCTACAGCAAAAGGTTCTAGAATCTGTCCAAACTGCAATGCAATAGGCACATCCATTAGTGTATCCTAAACCCTTCTTCACTCTAGGAGCTTTGGCAACCTCCTTTCATTCCTCCAGAAGTCCCTGGTCTACCTATGATGGCCATAAGGTGCACATAGGCTTCCAGTGCAAGAAATTGGCCTGCTTGGCCTTATATATCCATTAAAGTGGCAATTGGTGGCTGCACACTGAGTTTTCCCCAAAACAGAGGCATAACAGCACTTGAGACTATGACTCTTCATATGCAGATGATGTTTTTGATGGTGGAAGCTGTACCCTATGAGCTCAGCATGGTCATTAAGGTCTCCTTGCTACAAGATGTGGGGGACTGGTGTGGAGGGGTATTGTCTTGTTCTTATTCCCTTGCCAAACGCCACAGTGATGGCAGAGGTCATCCCTCTTCTGGTCTCCTTATCTTCCTGAGAAGCCCCTTGGAATCCTTTGAATAAGCGTCTAAGGGAGTTCATATAATGTTGGTAGAGCCACCGTTAGACAAGATGAAGCTCTCTGGAGAGTTACTGTCTCTTCTCCTTGAACTGCATGTTCCAGACTGGGACTGGAACTCAAGAGTCAGCAAAACTGGGCAAACTTATACAGCCATCTTAACAGGGGAGGGCTTGGCCACCAGTGAGCCTCATCAGTACATTTTTACTGACTCCTAAGTCTGGTTCAGTCTAATGGGAACAACAATTCTTTGTTCAAGACTTTCCCTTCGGAATGAAGAAATCTGGGTCTCTCTTGTCTCACAGATATTCAAAATATAAATTAAGATAGTACATACCTCTGAACATGCTACAGCCACAGGACAAGGCTTCACTCCTTATCTCCGGTGGAGTCCCAGAACCTTATTGACAGTGACTAAGGCACTTATTACTTTTCTCAAAATATATAATCCTGGGCTCTTCAACAAAGAATTCAATAGAACTTTCAACATTCTTACCAGTTTCAGGCTACAGGCTTCATAAAACACTGTAATGTCTTACTTAAATGAGATCAAATTCAATTAAATGAAACATGGCACATTTTAGTCATCAGTCAAATATCAACGATAAATTGTCTGACTCCATTTTTGATGCTTCACTGGTCACATCTTTCAAGCCTCTTTCTCTTTTCTCCTTTTTTTTGGCCTGTATCAGACAGTCTGAAAAGAAAGCACATTTGTTTCCTTCTTTGGAACTGGCAGAAAATTCAAATCACATGAACCCTGGCCAGTACACAAAAACCCTTACCCCAGTCCAAAACCTCAAATAAAAGCCTACTTGGTTTTCCTCCCGTGAACCCTCAAAAACATTTGGGAACCAGCTTGGGAGACTTGCTCTACTCTCTCCACAAAACCTATTAAGTAAGTAATAAACTTTTTCACACCCTCTTGATTTATGTGCAGTGTCACCAATCTTGACATTTAAATCAAATTATGAGTAGGAGCATCTGTCCCATCTCTAATAACTGACTTCAAATTCCATCTAATTTTTAAAAAATCAAATAAAAATTAACTTTAAGATAAGTTAAATTTATTAAAAATAAGTGTTCTATGGACTTGTTACTATTTGAAATAAAAAGAAAATATTCTCCAATTTTGATAAGTTATTTTGATACATAAAAATTTCTAAACTAAGGATGCCCAGGTGGCTCAGTCAGTTAAGCATCTGACTTCAGGTCAGATCATGATCTCATGGTTCCTGGGTTCGAGCCCCTTATTTGTCTCTGTGCTGACAGCTCTGAGTCTGAACCTGCTTCATATTTTGTGTCTCCCTCTCCCTCTGCCACTTTTATTTTATTTATACCCATTTATGGTATTTGTCTCTCTCAAATATAAATGTTTAAAAAAAATTCTAAACTATTAGATAATATGAATATATAACTTAAAATCTAGTTTACAAAAGAAATTGATATGAGAAACAGATATTTTGCTATAAGCAAGAATGGATGAAAAAGATT
>NC_043707.1:84709887-84711862 GCF_006229205.1 Suricata suricatta
GGTGCACAAAAGATCAAAACCGTATTTTGGATTATTCAGTGCTAACTCCCCCCTTCCCAGCATTGCTGAGGCAAATCTGGGCGTTTCTTTTGATATTCATTTGACTCTGTTTACCTGGTAACTGACCTTGGTCAGCTGCTTTGTTTTCCCACCTTGAAACCTATATAAAAGACAGTTTTCTGAATAAAGCTCTCTCTTTCACCTGATCAGAGAACCGTGAGTTCTGTCTTTACTCTCTGCGTCTCCTTCTCTTGCCCCCTTTTTCTCTCCCTCCCTCAGGAGAAGGACCAGTGACGATTCTCCGCCCTGCAGGTCAGGGCGGACGAAACAGGTACCGCGGAACACCGGGGAAGAGCGGCCCCGGCCAGCGGGTTACGACATACCTCCATCTCTGTTTTTATCTTATTTTTCCTCTCTTCTTCTATGTTCATCTGTTTTGTTTCTTAAATTCCACATAGGAGTGAAATCATATATTCATCTTTCTCTGACTGACTTACTTCACTTAACATAATACACTCTAGTTCCATCCATGTTGTTGCAAATGACAAGATTTCATTCTCTTTGATCATTGAGTAATATTCCATTGTATATATCTACCCCATCTTCTTTATCTATTCATCAGTCTGTGGGGATTTGTGCTCTTTCCACAATTTGGGTATTGTTGATAGCACTGCTATAAACATTGGGTGCATGTGTCCCTTTGAATTGGCATTCTTGTATCTTTTGGATAAATACCTAGTAGTGCAATTGCTGGGTCACAAGGTAGTTGTATTTCTAATTTTTTGAGGACAGGAATATTTTGTTTTATTGTGCTTCACTGTATTGAACTTTGCAGATGTTGCATTATTATAAATTGAAGGTTTGTGGCAACCCTATATCAAATAAGTGTATTAGCTCCACTTTTCCAGTAATATTTGTTTACTTTGTGTCTCTGTGTTGCATTTCAGTAAATTTCACCATACTTCAAACTTATCCATTATTATTATATTTGTTATTGTTATCTGTGATCAGTAGTTAAAACTTGCTGAAAGATCAGATGCTGGTTTGCATTTGTTAGCAATAAAGTATTTAAATTTTTTTAATGTTTATTTTTGAGAGAGAGAGAGAGAGCAGGGGAGAGGCACAGAGAGAGGGAGAGGCACAGAGAGAGGGGGAGACACGGAATCTGAAGCAGGCTCCAGGCTCTGTGCATCACAGAGCCCAACATGGGGCTTGAACTCATGAGCCCTGAGATCATGGCATGACTGAAAATTGGATGTTTAACCAACCAAACCATCCAGGCACTTCAGCAATAAAGTGTTTTTAAATTAAGATATATACATTGTTTTTTTAGACATGATACTATATTGCATACTTAATAGATGATAGTATAGTGTCAACATAAATTTTAAATGTACTAGGAAACCAAAACATTTATTGATTTATTGCTGTATTGTGATATTCACTTTATTGTGGTGCTTTGGAACTGAACCTGCAATATTTCTGATGTATGCCTGCATAGAAATGAGAAATACAAGGAAATGTCACAATCATATGTTATATCACAATGGATATTTTAGAATATTTAAATTTAAAAAGACCGACTATGTCAGTTCCTGTCAAAATTCTAGAGCATCTAGGACACTCATGTTTTGCTGCTTGAACAATCAAATCTGAAATGATATCTCCAATTTTAATTGAGAGTTTTTCTTGTAAACTTTTGCTGTATATTTATTAGGTTATGTTATTGTATGCATACACATTTAAGTTTGTTATCATGTAATACTCTCTTTTTACTAATTTTTGTCTTACAGTCTACCTTATCTGACATTAATTACTTCATCAGCTTTTTAAATTTGACATTTCCTTTGTTTTTATTATATCCTTTTACTTTGAGGATGCATATACTCCTATATTTGAGATGTACTTGTAGACAGTATAGAGCAGAATTTTAAAATACAGCTTGAAAATTCTTATCTTTTTATGGGAAAATTTA
>NC_043707.1:84711962-84713957 GCF_006229205.1 Suricata suricatta
AAATTCTGCTCTATACTGTCTACAAGTACATCTCAAATATAGGAGTATATGCATCCTCAAAGTAAAAGGATATAATAAAAACAAAGGAAATGTCAAATTTAAAAAGCTGATGAAGTAATTAATGTCAGATAAGGTAGACTGTAAGACAAAAATTAATAAAAAGAGAGTATTACATGATAACAAACTTAAATGTGTATGCATACAATAACATAACCTAATAAATATACAGCAAAATTTTACAAGAAAAACTCTCAATTAAAATTGGAGATATCATTTCAGATTTGATTGTTCAAGCAGCAAAACATGAGTGTCCTAGATGCTCTAGAATTTTGACAGGAACTGACATAGTCTTTTTAAATTTAAATATTCTAAAATATCCATAGTGATATAACATATGATTGTGACATTTCCTTGTATTTCTCATTTCTATGCAGGCATACATCAGAAATATTGCAGGTTCAGTTCCAAAGCACCACAATAAAGTGAATATCACAATACAGCAATAAATCAATAAATGTTTTGGTTTCCTAGTACATTTAAAATATATGTTGACACTATACTATCATCTATTAAGTATGCAATATAGTATCATGTCTAAAAAAACAATGTATATATCTTAATTTAAAAACACTTTATTGCTGAAGTGCCTGGATGGTTTGGTTGGTTAAGCATCCAATTTCCAGTCATGCCATGATCTCAGGGCTCATGAGTTCAAGCCCCATGTTGGGCTCTGTGATGCACAGAGCCTGGAGCCTGCTTCAGATTCCGTGTCTCCCCCTCTCTCTGTGCTTCTCCCTCTCTCTGTGCCTCTCCCCTGCTCTCTCTCTCTCTCTCAAAAATAAACATTAAAAAAATTTAAATACCTTATTGCTAACAAATGCAAACCAGCATCTGATCTTTCAGCAAGTTTTAACTACTGATCACAGATAACAATAACAAATATAATCATAATGGATAAGTTTGAAGTATGGTGAGATTTACTGAAATGCAACACAGAGACACAAAGTAAACAAATATTACTGGAAAAGTGGAGCCAATACACTTATTTGATATAGGGTTGCCACAAACCTTCAATTTATAATAATGCAACATCTGCAAAGTTCAATACAGTGAAGCACAATAAAACAAAATATTCCTGTCCTCAAAAAATTAGAACTAGAACTACCTTGTGACCCAGCAATTGCACTACTAGGTATTTATCCAAAAGATACAAAAATGCCAATTCAAAGGGACACATGCACCCCAATGTTTATAGCAGTGTTATCAACAATACCCAAATTGTGGAAAGAGCACAAATCCCCACCGACTGATGAATAGATAAAGAAGATGGGGTAGATATATACAATGGAATATTACTCAATGATCAAAGAGAATGAAATCTTGTCATTTGCAACAACATGGATGGAACTAGAGTGTATTATGTTAATTGAAGTAAGTCAGTCAGAGAAAGATGAATATATGATTTCACTCCTATGTGGAATTTAAGAAACAAAACAGATGAACATAGAAGAAGAGAGGAAAAATAAGATAAAAACAGAGATGGAGGCATGTCGTAACCCACTGGCCAGGGCCACTCTTTCCCGGTGTTCGGCGGTGCCTGTTTCGTCCGCCCCGACCGGCAGGGCGGAGAGGAGAATCGTCACTGGTCCTTCTCCTGAGGGAGGGAGAGAAAAAGGGGGCAGGAGAGGGAGACGCAGAGAGTAAAGACAGAACTCACGGTTCTCCAATCAGGCGAAAGAGAGAGCTTTATTCAGAAAACTGTCTTTTATATAGGTTTCAAAGTGGGAAAACAAAGAAGCTGACCAAGGTCAGTTACCAGGTAAACAGAGTCAAATGAATATCAAAAGAAACGCCCAGATTTGCCTCAGCAATGCTGGGAAGGGGGGAGTTAGCACTGAATAATCCAAAATGCGGTTTTGATCTTTTGTGCACCTTGGCCACTCCAGTCTGGCCCAGCATGACAGACGCCAAAGTTATTTTGACCAGGAAATGGCA
>NC_043707.1:84714057-84781521 GCF_006229205.1 Suricata suricatta
TGGGAGATCCCTTGACAGGGTACCAGTCCCCCCCTTTAATTTTATCAAGGGTATTTTTTAAAGATAGATGTGCCCGTTCTACTATACCTTGTCCTTGTGGATTATAAGGAATTCCAGTGATGTGTTTAATGTGTAACTGTTGACAAAATTTAGAGAACACGGTCCCAGTATCCTGGTCCATTGTCAGTTTTTACTTGTTTTGGAATTCCCAACACTGATATGGCAGAAAGCCTGTGTGCTTTCCTGTTTCTCCAGTTTGTAGAGTAGCATACGCATTCCTTCACTGAGCCCACGTTGAGTGCCAATTGTCATAACCCACGTGCCAGGGACGAGCGGCCCCGGCCCGTGGGTTACGACAGAGGCAAATGATAAGAGACTGTTAAAGACAAAGAACAAAGTGAGGGCTGTTGGAAGGGATGGGAGTGAGGGAATGGGCTAAATGGGTGATGGACATTAAAGAGGGTACTTGTTGGGTATTACATGTAAGTGGTGAATCACTGCATTCTAATCCAGAAACCAATGTTCCACTGTATGTTTACAAACTTGAATTTAAACAAATAAATTTTTAAAAATAAAATAAGTATGCATGCAATAAAAAAAATTACACCTGCTTATGTCCTTTGGTGAAGTGTCTGCTCAAATCTTTTGTCCGCATTTGGCTTTTTTTTTCCTTTTAAAGAAGTTTTGAGAGATTATCATAAATTCTAGATACAATTCTTTAGGAAATGCATGATTTGTAAATATTTCCTCCCAGTCTATGGCTTTTCTTTTCATTCATAGCAATAACTTTCAAATTTTCAGATTTCAATTTGGATAAAGCCCAATTTATTAATTTGTTCTTTTACAGATTATGATTTACATTTTTGTTGTCCTATCTAAGAAATTTTGGCCTAAGGCAAAGACAAAAATGTTTTCTCCTATGTTTTTTCTAGAAGTTTTATAAATTTAGTCTTAACGCTATCAATTTGCCCTTAAGTATGGTTTAATGACATCTCACTAAGTAAGATATATTGTATTTATTTTCATTCAGATCAAAATTATTTCTAATTTCTACTTTCATTTCTTCATTGATTCATTGCTTATTTAGATGTGTGTTGTTCAATTTCAAATACATGGGAATTTTACAGAAATCTTTCTGTTATATATTTTATTTTATTTTATTTATTTTTTTTAATTTTTTTTAGTGTTTTATTTATTTTTGAGACAGAGAGAGGCAGTGCATGAGTGGGGAGGGGCAGAGAGAGAGGGAGGCACAGAATCTGAAGCAGGCTCCAGGCTCTGAGCTGTCAGCACAGAACCCGACGCAGGGCTTGGACACACGAATGTGTGATCATGACCTAAGCCAAAGCCAGACGCTTAAACGACTGAGCCACTCAGGTGCCCCTGTTATATATTTTAAATTTAATTTCATTGTCATCAGAAAACATACTTTGAGTGCCTTGAATATTTTAAAAGCTTATACACACTTGTTTTGCGGTCCAGAATGTGATGTGACTTGATAAATATTTTTTATAGGGGCTCCTGGGTGGCTCAGTTGGTTAAGCCTCCAACTTCGGCTCAGGTCAGATCTCACATTCGTGGGTTCAAGCCCCGCGTCAGGCTCTGTGCTGACAGCTAGCTCAGAGCCTGGAGCCTGTTTCCGGTTCTGTGTCTCCTTCTGTCTCTGCCCCTCCCCCTCTCGTGCTCTGTTTCTCTCTGTATCAAAAATAAATAACATTAAAAAATTAAATGTTTTTTATATGGTTGAACAGGGTCTATAGTCTGTTCATGTAGAAAGTAATAGTCTAAAGATAAAAATTAGGTCAGGTGAGTTGATAGCTTTGTTCAAATCTTCTCTGTCCTTACTGATTTCCCACCAACTGGCTATATCAATTATTGAGAGAGAGGTATTGATATCTTCAAGCGTTGCTTTCAACTTGCCTATTTCTTCATTTGCCTCTATCAATTTCTCTTTCATGTATTTCAAAGTTCTGTTACATGCATAAACATTTAGGACTATTATGCCTATATTGAAAAATATAAAATAAGACCCTTAAATGGTAGATATGCCTTGTTCATAAATAGGGAAATTCGGTATGACACAGATGTTGAATCTCTACATGTTGACCCAAGGAATCAATGATATTCTAATCACAACTTTATTATGCTTATTTTATGGGATTTAACTAGCTATTTTGTATATGAAAGACAAATAGCCAAAAATAGTCTAGACACTTTGAAAGTAAAGATAAAAGGATATTCTTCTTTCCATATGTTAAGACATAAATTTAGAGTAATTAAAACATTGTAGTACTGTTCAGGGATTGAAAATTACCCATAGAACAAAATAAAGAACCAATAATTTTAATTGTATAGACTTGAGTCTAATTGAGTATATGAGTCTATATGAGTATAATTATATAGACTTGAGTAAGACAGAATTGTCCTTGTATACCAGAGGGAAAGAATGGTTTACTCATTTAATAGTGTTGTGGCAAGTCTGCATCAATGAAAAAAAAATTGGGTTGTTTTTCTACCCTACACCATAAATTAAAATCAATTTCATATAATTAAATTCCTAAATATTAAAAGTAAAAATAAAATTTTGGGAAAACAATATATAAAATAAAATCCTTGGAGTAAAGACAGACCTTTTAAATTAGACATAAAGTTCAATTTGAAAGAAAAGGAATTGATTTAACTAAATTAAAATTAAAACTTCTGTTTCAGAAAGTTAGTATAAACAGAATGAAAATAAAACCATAAAAAGGAGCTGCTAACTGAAAACTGTAACTGACCAAAAAATTGTATATGGAATATATCATTTTTAAATCATGGAGGAAAAAATAGAAGAACATAAAGAAAAAGGACTTGGAGAGCATGAGGCAGAAGAAACCTGAACATTTAATAAAAAAAAGTGCTCAATCTTATTAAATTAAGGAAAGAGAAATTAAATCTCCAATGAATTCATATTTCATACCAGATAAATTGCAAAAGTTAAAAAGTACAACCACTCTAGAAAATAATTTAGCATCATTTTATTAAGACAATACTCTTAGGCTGTGATACAGCAATTTCACTTTGTTTTCTATCCTGAACAAACTTATGCACATATGCCCCAGGCAACTGTTCAAGAATATAATAGCACCATTGTAGTAGCAGAAAATTGTAAACAAACAAAATATCCATTGAAGTAAAATGAGTAAATAAATGTTAGGATATTCATATGTTAGAAGATTATGTAGCAATGAAGATAATAAGTAAAAAATAGTAACTTGCAGCTACATGCAAAAACATAGGTAAGTTTTAGAAACACAAGATGGAGCAGGAAAAAAAGCCAATTATAAGCAAATATACAAAGTATAACTAAATTATAATAGAAAAGACACACAAAAGTAAACATTGTATATTGTATAGGGATACCAAGTATAGAGTAAAATTAAAGGAAAGGAAGGGTACTGCAAATGCAAAATTCAGAACATTGGTAGAGGAAAGATTAAGATTTGAGAGAACATACTGGAGAGACTACCAAGTAAACGGCAAAATCTTTTTCTGAAAACTATCTGATGGCTACTTATGTTGTAAGAACATGAGTCTGAACCAAACAGACGCCATGACAGGCTTTAAGTGTCCCCTCTAAGCTAGAAGGCCTAAGGTCAGTCTCTCCGGAACCATTAGGCGGTTATACATTACCCGAGGCAGGAGACCACTTTGCGGTATCCAATCAGGAAAGGCCAGCCACCTCTCCCCACATTCCTAAGGGTGAGACCTGCAGATGGGAACTTTAGATAGGACCCTGTTACCTAGTGTTAAAGTTAACCCGATAGTCACCAAACAAGACCCTGAACTCGCTCTGTAATGGGTTAATTTCAAAGATACCCTAAATGTTGTAATTGGGTCCCACCAAAAGTAACGAACGCTCTGAACAATGTGTATGGTTAGAGCTGCTGCCAATGCTGTTATACAATAATGATTGGATGTCACGATTTCTTGTCACTCCCCCTTCCTAAGCCCCATAAAAACCCTGCTCAGCCCTTGTTCAGGGCTCTCAGCGCGGATCCACTGCGTTGGTGACGGCTGTGAGACCGAACTTAGGCCCTGCAAGCCTGAGCCGTAATAAAACTGCCCTTTGCTTTTTGTTGCGTGCCTCAGTCTCCCTGGCAGTTTCTGGTTTTGGGGTGATATTGAAATCTTGGGCATTACAATGTATTGTCTTTTATACATATATTTTATGAATATTATTTTACAGACTCCAAATTTAATTTAAATAATTAAAAACTCAGTTTTAGGGGCCCCTGGGTGGCTCAGTCAATTAAGTATATGACTTCAGCTCAGGTCATGAATGATCTCACAGTTTGTGAGTTCGAGGTTCCAAACCGGGCTCTGTACTGACAGCTCAGAGCCTGAAACCTGTTTCAGATTCTGCCTCCCTCTCTCTCTGTCAAAAACAAATAACAAAAAAACATTTTTTTAAAAATCAGAGGTCTTGAAATAAGGGTCCCTGGCTGGCTAAGTTGGTAGAGCATGTGACTTGATCTCAGGTTGTGGGTTTGAGCTCCCACATTGTGTGTAAAGATTAGTTAAAAATCAAATCTTAGAGGGGAAAAACACGTCAGAATTCTTGAAATAAAAACATGCCGTGAAAAGGTTTTTTGGCTTGAGGCTTTTAAAAAGAACAGGAGAATAGAAATAGAAAAAGGTAAACAACCAACAATTTCCTTTGTGAGGCCATGTAGTACTGACCCCCTACCTAGCCAGATAATTATAAAGAGCACTGTCATTTAAATCACTAGGAGCTATTATTACATCATACATTGGTGTCTTTGGACAAAACTGTTTTAATTAGCAGTCATCATTTGAACAAATTGCTTTGTTATTCTATTAGAATTTGCTATGATGTCTCAGGCATAAATGCATGCCATGTATGAATATATATCAGATAGTTTTCTCTGTATTTATACTTCAGGCTTTCAAACAGCTCCACTGCAGCGTATACGATGTTTTGTGTATATGCATGTGTGTGGACTCTACCTCTTAAGTAAATTAGGCTAATACATTACATTCATGGTAAACTATTTTTATTTTTGGTCAAAGAAAACAGAAACTTAATGCATATTTGTTGTACATCAATGTGTGAAATTGTATAATAGGATTTTTGCACAAATGGTTTCTTATCTATTGGTATGACTAAAAATGAGAATGATTTGGGAAGGAAAGGTCTCTGAAAATTTCTAAAGATGAAATATTACTAGGTAGACCATCACTAAGGTGAGTGAATAATGCCTGCATAGAAAAATAGAAAGTGCATAACTTATTATGAATATACAAATAGAAATATTAAAGACATTGGAGAACCAAATACAATGTTTTAAAAAGTGAATGTACAACCTATGCACTATGGAAAAAAATCAACTTAATTATGGCTTGTTACAATAGTTCCTCTTTTTGAACAAAGTCCAGCTCTAATTAAAATCTTCTCATTGGATCAGATGGAGTTGCAGATGAGATTAGTTGGAACTGTCTATTGTTCTTATTCATTTTAATGCACTGCATTTCAACAATCGGGAGATAGACAAAAGAAAAGCATTTCACTAGCTCTTCAAAGGGGTCCGTTATGATTCTAAATTTAATTAAATTAGATTAGTTGCACATCATTTATATTACTAAAAATCTCCAGCAATTTCAAAGAGATTCCCTCCTCCTCCTGTCCCATCCTTGCCCTCATCCATCACGCCCAAATTCAAAATGACAAAAGCTATGTTGAACCCCTGTTCTTCCTTTTAGTAAACAACAGAATATTTTTTAATAAAACAGTCTTACTTTCCTTTCAGCTGTCCAGAAAACATAAATAGCACTCAATCAACAGATCACTTAATATCCATGCTAACAGAATGGAGAATTCACCAGTTTAAAAATGTCCATTTGTAGTTATGAATTGCAGTGATGAATAATCCTTCATTTCTCTATAGCTTTTGGGTTTTAAAAAAAATGCACACATTATACTTTGTACATTTCTGTGACTTGCTTCCTATGAATACAGTTAGACAAAATAGATCTAGAAATAATACATTGTACATATATTTCTGTGACTAATGTTTATCCAGCTGCTGCTTCAGAAGCTATTTAAATATTATCTTTCAGCTATAGGACACTATCTGAGGGACCCAATGTGCATCTCTATGCACATGTTGGCTGAAAAATGCAAAAACATCAGTATATTTTCTGTTGTTTTTAAGCTGCTAAATTAGGGAGCAACTTGTTGTGTGGTACTAGAAACTAACCTCTGATATTGATACATGGTATAGCAGAGAGTAGACTTTGAGAAGAATTTTATTTTTTTTAATTTTTAAAAATATTTTCTTTATTTTTGAGACAGAGAGATTCAGAGCATGAGTGGGGAGGGGCAGAGAGAGAGGGAAGCACAGAACCGGAAGCAGGCTCCAGGCTCTGAGCTGTCAGCACAGAGCCTGATGCAGGGCTCAAACCCAGGAATGTGAGATCATGACCTGAGCTGAAGTCGGAGGCTTAACTGACTGAGCCGCCCAGGCGCCCCGAGAGAAGAATTTTAGTAAAGATGTAAAGTGCCTTGAAGAAATAATTTGTGGAAGTGTGATGGCTTTTCTCCCAGTCCATGGCTTGTCTTCTCATTCTCTTAACAATGTCTTGTGCAAAGTACAATTTCAGATTATCAATTATTTCTTTCATAGGTCATGACTTTGGTGTTGTGCTAAAAAGTCATCAGCATGCCCAAGGTTATCTAGATTTTCTTTTATACTAGCCTCTAGCACTTGTTTAGTTTTATATTTCACATTCAGACCTATGATCAATTTTGAGTTAATTTTTGTGAAAGGTGTTTAAATTCATTTTCTGTATGTGATGTTGAGTTACTCCAGCACCATTTGTTGAAAAGAATATCTTTTCTCCAATTTGTTGTCTTGGTCCTTTGTCAAAAGCCAGTTGACTATATTTATGTGGGTTAATTACTTGGTTTTCTATTCTGTTCCATCAATTTCTTGTCTGTTCTTTCACAAATACCATACTGTCTTGATTACTATCGTTTTTATGGTAAATCTTTGTGATACTGTGATTTATAATAATAAATGTGTATTTGGTCATCACTATTCCTGAGCCAGAGATTCTAAAATCCTTAGACTATCCTAAGTGATAAGAGCTATAAGGTGAGGAACACCTGGGTAGTTCAGTCGGTTAAGCATCCAACTTTGGCCCAGGTCATGATCTCACGGTTCATGGTTTCCAGCCCTGCATTGGGCTCTGTACTGACAGCTCAGAGCCTGAAGCTTGTTTCGGATTCTGTTTCTTTCTCCCACTTCTCTCCCTCTTGTGCTCTCTCTCTCTCAAAAATAAATAATCATTAAAAACATTTTTTTAAATGAGCAGTAAGGTGAAAAGAATGTTATTCGTAAGAGGTTTCTTTCAACCATACCTGAGTTTATGTTAATGATGACTTTTGGAAAGCCTTTAAGGATACAGAGCTGGTTTCCAAGGAACAATACCTTAATGAGAAAGTTGGGACTTCCAGCACCAACTCCTAACGGAGAAGGTGGGAGAGAAGAGGTTGGAGATTGAATTAATCACCAATGACCAATGATTTACAGGCATATCTCATTTTATTGGGGTTTGCTTTATCTCATTTTACAGATAATGCATTTTCTATAAATTAAAGGTTTGTGGTAACCTTGCTTCAAGCAAGTCTATCAGCATCCTCTTTCCAACAATATTTGTTCATTTCATGTCTTTGTGTCACATTTTGGTAATTCTCACAATAGTCCATTTTTTTCATTTTCATTATAATTGTTATGGTGATTTATGATCAGTGATTATGACTCGCTGAAAGCTCTGGTGATAGTTAACATTTGTTAGCAATAAACGATTTTTAAATTACGTACATCTTTAAGACATAAGGCTGTTGCACACTTGATAGACTACAGTATAGTGTAACAATAACTTTTATATGTACTGGGAAACCAAAAAATACATTTGCCTCACTTTATTGCCATATTTGCTTTATGTGGTGGTCTGTAAACAAACCCTCAATATCTCTGAGGTATGCTTGAAAGCAGTCATGTCTAAGTATAAAGCCTCAATAAAAATCCCTGAACTACAGGGTTCAGAGATCTTCCAAGTTCATGAACATGTGGAGGTACTGAAAGGATAGCATGCCTAACGAGGGCATGGAAGCTTCATGCTCCTGCCCACATCCTGCCCTGGGCATCTTTTCCAGCAACTGTTCCTGAGTTGTATCCTTTGGCAATAAACCAATAATTAGTAAGTAAGCTGTTTCCTGAGTTCTATGAGCCATGCTAGCATATTACCGTATGGGAACCTCCAGTTTACAGCTGGTCAATCAGAAACATGGGTGATAATTTGGACTTGTGATGGGCATTGAAGTTGAGGGAGGGGACAGTCTTACGGGACCGAGCACTTAAACAGTAGGATATGATGCTTATTCCAGGTGCACAGTGTTAGATTTGAATTGAATTGGAGGACATTCAGTTCATGTCAGCAAAGAATGAAAATTACTTGGTGCACCAGACACCCACACCTGTGGTATCAGAAGTGTTGATGAGTCATGAATAGGGATAAACAGTTATTCCTTACAGTCTTAGACTTGGATAGTGTCAGTTCTCCAATTTTGTTCTTCCCCTTCAATATTGTGTTCAATTCTGGTTCTTTTACCTCTCCATATAAAGTTTAAAATCAACTTATAGATATCCACAAAATCACCTACTGGACTTTTGACTGAGATTGTGTTGTATCTCTAGATAAAGTCAGAAAGAACTAACGATTTAATAATATTTAATCTTCCTATCCATGAACACTGAACATTTCATTTATTTACATTCTTCTTTGGTTTTTTTTATCATGTTTTATAGTTTTCTGGATATAGGTCTTGTACATATTTTGTTACACTTAAGCCTATTTCATTTTTGGTGGTGCTAATATAAATGATATTGTATTGTTAAATGCTTATTTACTTATTTATTTATTTATTTATTTATTTATTTATTTATTTAGAAGGAAGCATGAGTGGGAAGGGGCAGACAAAGAGAAAGAGAATCCCAAACAGGCTCCACACTGTCAGCACAAAGCCTAGCACGGGGTTCGAACCCACAAACCATGAGATTATGACCTGAGCCAAAATTAAAGGACACTCAACCAACTGAGCCACTCAGGTGCCCCAATGATACTATATTTTTAATTTCAAATTCCATTTGTTTATTGTCAGTATATTGGAAAGTAATTGAATTTTGTATATTACTTTTGTATCCTTCAATCTTGCTATAAATGCTTCTTAGTTTTAGGAGTCCTTTGAAACCCCCATCTTAGACTCCTAAAACTTTTCTAATGTTACCTCACTATCTCTTTTAATTCTATGAGCTGACCAATATCCATCCAAGATATTTTATGCCTAGGTTAGTCCAAAAATTTGTGTTATTGTAATTAAAGACAGATCATATTTCCTCCTCAAAAAAATAACTAGTTTTTCACCATTTATTCATAAAGTCATTATATTTGTTAAATAACCACTGTGCCACTTTCTGATTTTTTTTTAAAATTGAGATGCGATACAGGATTTTCCAGAGGTACAGATTATGGGATATTTAACTAGCTTGTCTTTTAATTGGTTGTAACTGTAAATCATTTTCAAATCCCAGAGACACTCCATGAAGAAGCACATTTTTTTCTTCATCTATTGTCTACTCATCAAATAAAAAGCCTGTTTATACAAAGCTGAACTCTCTTCAATCCCTAGAGATAAGCTGGGAGCATATTTATATTATGGAAACACTTGATATTATTGATCTGTGGGTAGTAGCCTCATTGGAATCTCTTTTCATAAAAGTTTTCTCCTTCTATATCTTACTAATTGTCAGAGAAAAAAATGACATGACTACAAATCTTTAACATGCCATCCATTTAAAAACAAACTGCATGCCTGCAAGCCACAAAAGAAGGTCAAATGAATAGCCTTGGTGTCAAATTGCCAACATTCTCTACTACTTGAATATTTAGGCCATTATTTTTAATTGCATCTCTAGATACAAAGAGGGTCAGCATGCCATATTTTCAAAGGGATGCTTAAAACTTAAAAGGAAGTACTGCGTGAACCATGAACAATTTAACAAGCCCAAACTTCAAGCATCATATAGTTTTATATTAAACATGTAGTATTTTTAGTAGCAAATAATGTAGTAACATTTGCAAACTAGCAAAATATTACTGATTTTCACATTAGTGTAATACTTTCAGTAGGTGCAGTAGAGATGGACTGTATTGTAAATTGTTTGCAAATGTTTCTTATCTCAGAGACACATGTGGTATAAAATACATCAAAGAAAAAATTATATCTATTATGATAGAAAACATATTTTGTAATGTAAAGCTTTTTGGCTGCAAAAAATGACAACTATCCAAAGTATAAGTATCTGTACCTTTCTCACAGAAAAAATATTATATCTGTATTGGTTTAAAATATTACCCCTAAAAAAAATACACAATTGTGCAAATAGATTACAGGTAGGATTTTTTAATCATGACCATGAGTGATTTTGTTGTAAATACAAAGACAGTCTGGTCAAACACTGATGTAAACATCAAAACTTCAATTTGACATCATATTGAAGTCTGGGGTATATAAAGATGTAAGAATAATATTTATCTTTATACTTACATGTTATATGTGACATATATTATAATATAAATATATTATAATTCATTTTCATTTAAGAATAATAACTTACAGAAGAATGAAGACAGCTTTTTTTTTGCAGACATGTTAGCTATATATATAGAAAACCCAAGAAAGTCTCTAGATAAAATATTAGAATTAATAAAACATTCAGAAAGTTTCTAGATATCAGATCAATATACAAAACTCAATTGCCTTTTCATAGATCATGAAGAAACTTTAAAAAAATCATTTTAGGGGCACCTGTGTGGCTCAATTGGCTAAGAATCCGACTTCAGTTCAGGTCATGACCTCACAGTCTGGGGGTTTGAGCCCCACATCAGTCTCTGTGCTGACAGCTCAGAGCCTGGAGCCTGCTTCAGATTCTGTGTCTCCTTCTCTCTCTTCTCTCCTGCTTGTGTCCTCTCTGTCTACCAAAAAATAGATAAACGTTAAAAAATTTTAAGAAAATCATTTAAAAAGATATTATTCCAAGAACAACAGCATTTTAAAATTATTTAGGAATAGAGGCACCTGGGTGGCTCGGTTTGTTAAGTGTCTGACTCTTGGTTTCAGTTCAGATCATGCTCTCACAATTCATGAGTTCAAGCCCCACACTGGGCTCTGTGCTGACAATGTGGAGAATGCTTGGGATTCTCTCTCTCCCTCTCTCTCTCTGACCCTCCTGGGCTGTCTCTCTTTCACTCTCTCAAAATAAATAAATAAATAAATAAATACAAGTATTTAGAAGTAAGTATGTGCATGAATTTAAAGGAGAAAATTACAAAACTATAGAAAGTATTAAAGAAAAACTAAATATTTGTAGTCCTATATCATGTTTATATATCAAATGAATCAATATCATGAAGATATCAAATTAATATATAAACTTAAAACAATTACAATGAAAATCCAAAGTATTTCTAAAATTTGTGTATAATAGCAAAGGGTCCAATTATATACTCCTAATGAAAATGAATAAGATGGCAGAAGCTTTTTTTTTACCATAGATATTAAGACTTATCATAAAGCCATAGTAATTACAACTGTGAGGCAGTAACACAGAAATCAACAAATAGTAATGAAACAAAATAAATAATCCCGGACAAAATATATAATGAAATGTATTACAAAATCAGTGTTGCAAATCAGTGGGGTCTGCAACACACAGAACTGGGGTTATCCATGTGGAAAAATCAGACTTAATTGCCACTGCATAGAATACACAAAATTAATTCTATGAGTTTATGCAGAAAATACAGCCAAAACGGAGTTTTTACCAGATTTCACAGTGACAGAAAGTCAAGGTCTAAATCCATGCCTATTCCATGTCATCCCTAGTGGTTCTGCTTCCTTGATTGTACCAATCTTTGTAACCTGTCAACTTGGCTGACCTGAACTGTGTTTCCCAGAATTACTTTCTCTGCAGGAGTTTCGTGGTTAAGTTCTGGCACCAGAGAAACTTGCCTGAGATTTGAAAGGAGGAAGAGAGTAGGAGCCATGTTTACTCTCAGAAGGTCAAGGTAGGCCAGGCCCTACTGTGACTCACACATGGTTTTGCAATCTGGCGGCTGACCTCGTTGGCATAGACAGTAACTGAATTCCATAGCACCTTGAGCTCCAGTGGGATATCTTCCTTTAGGTTTTCCACATCCTGGATCAGGTGTCATTGTAGCTGTGACAAGAGTGGCAGCCAGGTACAGGGTCTCCTCAGCTGCAAGTTGGCAGCTTGAAAACCAGTAGAGGCAAATGATGCCCAATGAGAACTAAGGCAGGCTCCCGCTCGTTCTGCATAGTTCTGGTTCTGCCAGCTCTCCAAAGTTCACATCTGTCATTCCTTCCCTACTGGGTACGCTGTGCCTGTAGGATCTGTACCAAATGCAGGAAAAAAAACAGAAACAAGACTTCTTACCAGATTCCACAGTGACAGAAAGTCCCTAAATAAATTCCTATTCTATGTCATTCCTAGTGGTTCTGCTAGGAACCACTAATTATACCGATATACCACCAGGATGTGAGAGGCAAAATTAGGGGGAGATAAGGTGGATATTTTAGTGACTTCAAAAGAGAGACTTTTAAAAACCTAAACACAATACCATAAAAAATGACAAATTTGATAATATGAATATTTACCAAAAAGATCATTTTTTAAAAACAAAAGGCGAGTCTCAGAATTGGGAAAAGATTTACAACACAGTTAACTGAGAAAGGATTATTATCCATAATTTTTTAAAAAAGCACTCCTACACATCAAGCCAGTAAAAAAGAGGAAAAGGATATAAATGAGGAATTTACCAAAGGTTTATCTCAAATGGCCAATAAGTCTATTAAAGAAGGTTTATTTCAGAGATAGGAAAATGCCAATTAAAAGTACAATAAAATAGTTTTCACAGCTGTTGTATTGGTAAAAACTAAGAACTCTGACAATATTGAGTGCTGGCAAAGAAGGGGATAAAAGCCAACACTTGCATCTTGTTGGTACGAATGCAAATCTGCAAGACCATCTTGAAGAAAAATTTGACAAAACCAATAAAGGTGAAGATGTAACTACCCAAATCCAGCAATTTTATTCCTAGGTATACACCCTGAATAAACTCTTGCTTGTGAACACAAGTGGATATACATTTAAAAAAACAAAAGTGAATTCTCAGTAGAATTATTTATAATGGCAAAAGTGAATTTTCCATTAAAAGGAGTTAGATAAATGTTTTGTGATAAATTTACATAATGTTATGCAATAGTCAAATAATTGAACCAAATTATTGTTAACCAAATTATGAACCAAGTACATAAATCAATAGGGAAGGAATCTCATGAACATAATATGAGGTGGATAAAGCTACAGAAGAATACTTGAATTATGTCATTCATTTATAAATTAATACATATAAAACAATAATATATGTACTGTGTATTTAAGGAGATATTAGGTTTAAAAATGTACATGCTTTGGAATGATAAATACCAAATTCAAGACAGGGATTATCTTGTGGGGGAAGAGGTAGGACATAAAGAAGATGGAGAATCTGATCGGGAAGGACTAGACAGCGAGTTTCAAATTTGTCGGAGTATTTTATTTCTTAAACTCAAAGAACCTCTGCAGAAGCCAAAGATAGAGTCCCCAGGAGGAGGATCCATAAAAGACTCTCAGGCACACACCATGGGAATGGCCAACTAATAAAGGGCTGCCTCTGCCACAGTCAAGGATGGGCCAAATCCAAGCTACACCCATGGCTGCCAGCTCCAGGACCTCACTGCCAGAAACACGTGTAAAATACATTTGTGGGTATTTCCAAGGCTACATCAGGGAACACCCCACAGCTCTTCCCTCCAGAACCATGAAGCCTTGCCACAATCTGTTCCTGCAAACTAGAAACCTGCACCCTACCTCTTTCCCCACATAACTCAATTCAAAATCAAAACTTCACAAGATGCTTTTAGTTAGTGTAGACTAAATCATCATATATCCATACCCCAGCTGAAAGAAAAACTACAAGATATATGCTTATTCTTTTCTTCTTTTGAAAAAATGAGAATAATACTGAGGAACACTTAGGAAGAGAGGGTATTTGAAACGTGTAAGCAGACTACAATGACAGATTTCATTAAAGTAAGAGACAGGGGAATTTCAACTTTGCACCTGTATCCTGCACTGTTTGCATGTTTTGTTTTTTCTGGGTTTTTTATTTGTTTCTTTTCTTTTGTTTTTATCATGAGCATATGTTTTTTGGTTTGTTTGGGGGTTTTTTTGTTTGTTTTTAAATCACGTCACAGAAATGGCAGGTTGCCTTTCATTATGTATTTGAACATCTTTTCTCATTAACGGAAAGAGAACCCAACCAATAAAATATATGCAGAACTTCGATGTGCAAATTCCAAGAAATCTCCTTAAAGAAAAAAAATTGGGGGCTCTTCTTGGCTTTTTCTTCTTTCTTCCTGGAATGAAAATATAATAACTGACTTGAACTTTAAATCATACTTTAAATCATAATCAATGTGTTAATGATGGTAAAACAGAAAGAAAGGACCTAAATCTCTACTGAAAATGGAAGCTAAGCTTTTGTTATGTAAATACATATATGTGAGAGAAAAATAAATAAATGTCTTATTTAAGCCATTTTTTGGGCTTGGGTGGGTAGTGGGAGGTCAGGTCTTCATTACCAGGAGCCTAACCCTATCCTAACTGATATGAAAAATAGTACCATTATTTTTTATTCTACTTAAAAACTAACCTTTAGAACAACCAAATAGACAAATACCTGAAGCCTTGGGATTCTGAGTCTTGCCTTTTTAGAAATCCATATAGCAAAATGCCATGGGAATTTGCCTAATCTTTTGGATAACTTGATCAGAATACAAGTTTCACATCCCTCCAAACAGTGAGTGACGTTATCTTCTTTATAACCTATCAAGTTTTTCAATATTATTCTTATAAATTCTATTCCAAAATTAAGTCCATAATTTAAAAGGTCCTGTGTAATGTTAACTATAGTACACAGATCATTTTAACTCTTAATTTTACTTCCCTCTTAATACAGCTATAAATTAATTTTCACAATTATAGTTTAGTTACTGTTATATTTGATTAATTAAATTATCAGTACCTAAATAGTTGATTAAACAGTATTGCACACCTTCCCTATAGTAGAGACTGTGTTTAGGTGCGTCAGACACAGTGACGACTCTGACATAGCGCAGTCTACCAAAGGAGCTCGCAGTTCAGTGGGGGTAAATGAGCACAGAAACCTTTACCATTCGTTATAGTAAGTAACTATAACACACTATTATTAATGGCACTAAAATTCTACTTGGAGGATCACATGCTAGTAATAGGTGATAAATCTTCAGTCCTCTCACTCTGACTTCTAGTTCTTTTAAAAAATTTCTTATAGCTATGCCTATCTCACTATATTATAGCCATATAGTCTGGGACTGATCTCTGCTATTATTTTGGAAGAACTATTTATAGTCAATGTTTTAAAAATATCAAACTTATGAATTGCATTTCTACCTTTGAAGGAGAGCAACTTTTCCCAAATTTTTAATCACCTGAAAACTTGTCTCTAATACCCAGGTAAAATGACATAAAAGTGTATGTCATTAAGTATCAAATATTACTCATTTTCTAATCATTGACTACATTGAAAGCATGTTCTTTAGACTGGCTAAAATTAATTGCCTTCTCTTTACAACTGTCTCATCAATAGTGAACTCACATTTTAAAAGAATGCTTTCTAGGCCATTAATCTTTAGTTTGTGAGTAAAAATATGATATGAGGTAGGATCAAATCTCCCTGAAAACTAGATATTTTACATGTATTGTTTCTTCTTTACTTATAATAACTGTCACTTCATTACTATACAAAATAACTCTACAGCTGAAAATTAATGGTCTGAGTATTAAGTTATACTATGGGGCAGGGGGGTAAAGATATCAAAGTCTTTAGGCTTAGAACCAATATCAAACCTAACTTACTTTTTAAAGTGATCTCTACATCCAACCTGGGGCTCAAACTCATGACCCCAAAATCAAGAGTCACATGCTCTACCAACTGAGGCACCCAAGAGCCCCAAGCCTACTATTGTTTTAATGTAGTGTGCAGTTAATAACCACATAACAAGTAGAGAGTGAGAATGCATTATCAGAATTAGCACAGTATTGAGGAAGCCGAGGCATTTCAGTAAGACTTAGTGTGTAAGCACAGTCATGCCCGACTGTAAGCACAGCCATAGATCTCTTATTCAATAAGCCAGTAAGATGCATTATATTTTAAAGGCCAGATGCTTGAGGGCAAAACAAATGGCTAGCATGAAAGGGCTAAGCCAGCAGATAAAATCACATAATGAAAAAAGTTTAGGGAAAGAAGTGGAACGTGAATTGTGTGGCTATCAATAAAAGCATAATATTGACATACTACTTCTTTGGGAGGCAGTGGGGAGACTTCAGGAGGAGTGGTAGGCTGAGACAGCCTGGATCTCATAGACACAAAGCAGCTGCATGCTAAATGCATCAGAGTTGATGAAGTAGACCCTCTGGGAACCTAACAATAATGAATTACAATCATCTAACGAAAGCTAAAAAAAGGAACCAACCCAAAGTCTCCTTCTTTCCCATTGAGCTCAATGCTGGCGGCACTCTGCAAAAAGAAAGAACTACACTACTAATTTTCAATTCTCAAAAAAATTCAATTATAATATGTCTTACATATCTGTATGACTTTAAATATCATTAAAACAAAAATATATAATTGATACACACACACACACACACACACACATATCTTTAAAACAGTCACCAGATGTGTTAAGAATTTAAACACCAAGCAGTGTAATCCAACAATGTTGAAAGAAAAATATAAGATACTGTCAGTAATTCTCTTTCTGCTAAGTTCACTCAGAAGATTTTGGATGGGGTATTTCTGTTACTAGTCAAAAGAGCTTAGGAAACTAACATGATGAACATTCACTATATATACTATTTAAGTAGCTGGGTTTACTTACAACATGCATTCATTCATCATGCACCCATTGAGTTCCTGTGTCACATATGTTCTGTGCAGGAGCAGAGTTGTGATACACGAGCTCTATGCTAAAGGAGCTCACTGTATAATACTAGACATTATAATACTAAAAGACCACTGTGTAGAATATGACAAATGCCTTTAGACAAATACAGTAAAAGTGCCATAGTGGTCCCAGTGATGAGAAAAGAAAGAATAATATTTATTCATTCACTCAGCAAATATTTTAAGGACTCTTCTAGGCATTTGGGATAGATTGGTAAACAAGATAGACAGTGACCAAGCCCTTCTGTGCTTTTACAAATGTTAACACACTTTGTCTTCATGAGAACTCAGTGAGGTGAGTATTATTCTAAGAGGGTGACTGTTTTACTGTTTGGAACATAAATAATGGTCCCCCAGTAGTGTTGAAAGCACTCAGCTTAGAATAGCAGGAAATTCAATCTCTTCACTCTCGTCCTCCCTAGAACATAGCCCAAAGTGCTAACACATATCAAAGGACCAGTCCTATTTGTTTTCACTTTTTGGCTGGGGATAGAACTTAAAAGCTCCAGATCAGGAGGGAGTTCTCTAGGGTTGATAACGGATGTTCTTGCACAGGACTATTCTTGCACAACACTACATCTTCACGATGACTGAGGAAACCAAGAACGGGTTAAACAATGGTTTATATTCAAAACAAGAACCAAACAAAAAGCAGTAAAAGGACTGAATATCTGAATACTTCATCCTAGTCTTCAATAAGCAATGCTTATACTGCTATACAATGAAAATGTTTCAGTTCTGAATAACACTGCAGTACTGGAATTATCAAAATTGATTCAATTATATGCACTATACTTGATTTTTTTTAAGGCAGAAAAGACTATTAGATTTTAGGAATATTTTCAGCAAGGAGAATTCAATCAAAATTTATTTTCTGGCTAGCCCAGAGAAGTAAGTTAATTACAAAATCTAATTCCATGATCATTCTGGGCAAACCCAGTCATGCTTTATAAATTTAAAAGAGTGTTAATATTGATAATAATATTATATTTTCCCCAATCCTTCTAATCCCTTCAGATTTAGAATGATATCTTCCTCATAACATCTCTTTAGGGACACAAATATTAATGATTAATAGTTGGTATTATCTCTGATTACCAAGAATATTATTCTCATTTTGAAGTTGAAAAACTAAGGATCCATGAGTGACAATATCTGAAGCCATAATTCAAATAAAATTAATTTTAGAAAACCTTTTGTATACTAATAGTTCTCAACTAAAGCTACATCTCAGAACCACTTAGGGACTTCCCCAAAATACAAATAGTTGGTACCATGCTGAGGGCTGTGAATCAGTTTCTGTAATGGAATCTCCAATTTTATTTTCTAAAATTTCTACTGGTAAATCCGATCTAGCTTAATAGAGTAAAACCTGTCAAATAGCAAATCAAAAGTAAGATGTTTCAGTAGCTGAATAAAACGGGAGCTAAAAAAATAATGGGAAGAGTTAAAGAGGAACATTTGTTTTACTGAGCCTGAAAGAAATAATGAGAGGAGAGAAGTAGTGCTCATGGTCTGCATAATTGGGCTTTAGAGTGTGACGAACACAACTTTCTCTGATGCCAGTCCTTTCAAGGTTAATGTGATACGATTACTTGTCTCTTCTAAAGAAGAGCAAGAGGACCAGAAGGAAATACCGTCATCATAATTCCAACGTCTGATTTCTTCCCTTGATAGATTAAGGGCCAAGGCCTATGTCAATGCATCAGTAGCCCTCATGCTGCCATGCCGTGTGCCCATGTCCTGGCTAGACAGATACAGCAGATTGATTGTTGCAGCCCTGTACATATGTACTCTAATGACTCCAATCAGACTTGGCATAGAAGACGACATTTATTTGGACTTCTAAATCATTCATTCATTCATTTACTCATTTATTAAGCAAACACTGAATGCCCATTATTGTGGGCATATTTTTAACCACTATACAGACTCTGACTCTTCTGAGGGTAAGTTCATTAACATCTAAGTTCCTAAACAGTCTGAGGCCTGGAGACATCCTACAGAGAAGCTTCTCATCTTCATGAAGTAAGAGTAATATTGTTTTGTCAGTAAATGAGAATAAGGAAGGGAGGGAAGTAAATACATATAAAGAAGTTAATGTCAGGAGCTCATTACAAAGACCACTGAAAGTGCACACTTCACTACACCTCCATTCATATTTCAGCCTTACTCAGTTGAAATATATAAAGAAATTATCAGCACATTATCACTACTGATCTGCAAAATCTGATTCTAAGAAGGATTTGCTATCTTCTCTAACCCGCCCCTTGTTCAGGCTTCTTCCACTCATCAGCTATGCCCTCCTCAGTTGGGTCTCAGGACCCCTTTATTGGTTAGTTCATTTGTTGGTTTGTTTGGTTGATTTGCCTTATAAATGTGATTCGGAAATTTAGTTTTTCTCTCAGTTAAGCAAGACAGAAATAAATATTTGGTGGTCAGCAGTGGTCCAAGAAGGCCACAGTTAAGGTGAACTCCGCCATAGCTGCTGTTAATTTCTAAGTAATAGACTACAGAAATTAACATATTTAACTAGACCCTGTCTATGTCTGTCAGTAAGGTTGTTTGCTTGTCTTTAGTCAGATAAGAGTTCTGAGCAAAGGTTCTAGGAAGAAGAGCAGTAAGAATAGTGCAAAGGGTGGTAAGAAGAAAGGAAGATCAGTATATTCCCTTTTAATGCTGTGCACCCTGCAAAGCAAAGCAAATGATAATCAAACTTAAGACAAGAACTTAAAAAGCTGCCTTTAGATTTGTTGTCAGTGGTGAGAATTAAACTAATTTTCTTTTGTCAAAAGTGAAAATACGTTTATGCCAAAAAAAAATTGAGCATAAAAAGAGATAAAAGGAAGTTGTATCCTTGCATTATTATGAGAGAAAACATGTTTTCACTCAACTCTTTGCATGACACAAAATTTAAATGGGCGGGTGGGGTTGCTTGCTTAGAGTGTTGAATGTAGTGCCTAGAACATTGTGAGTACTCAGTAAATATGTGCAGAATAAATGAATAAAAGAAACATCATAAGAAATGATAGCAGATAATTACTAAGAGTTCATTTATTGTACCTTCAAATAAACAACAAAAAAAGTGACCTTTGGGAAAAACACTTGTCTGAAACATGAAATCTTTGCAAATAGTGTATTTATTTCAGTTCTTTAATGAAACTAATTTGTAATGTGAGCGGTTGAAAGGATGAAACTTTTCCACCCTGAATATAAAGAGAAAATGTCTTTACTTAATCCCATTTGTTTATCTCTGAAGGTCTTCTTCTTTACTTACTAAATGGTCCCTTTTTTTCAAAACACCATGGAGAAACTCATTGAACCTTAATCAACTCTTTAAAGGGGAGCTATTCTCTTCTATTCTGGCTCTATAATTACCAATTATATTATTTTTTCCTCAAGAAGAAACACTTGTGGACTTATTTTGATTGATTTTATCAGGCAACTCTCTGGCATCTTTAAGTAGCATCTTTTATAAAAGAGCTTCAGTTTTGCCTTGTGTATGCTAAGAATAACATTTGGAGTTTTACTTATTAATAGATTCAAATGTCTCATTCATGTAGGAAAACAAAACCATCATTTTAAAAATGAGGAAAATATTAATTAATTCTGCTTTTGTGTAGTTTGAAAACCAGATCAGTTAAACATCATTTCCAAGAAAAGTGAATGTTATTCAGGGACTACTGGAGCCAAGCTCGTCTCTGCTGGTTTGAGTTAGTTTTCCACTTTATAAACAACAAATATTTGCATGTTCTTCCTCAGTAAGTCCTGTTTTCCTCCTTATCATGTGTGTGATAAAACAAGAAAAATATGGCATTGATTTATTTCCTCATTTCTGAGGAAACATGAAAAATCTGCCTTATGAAGGGAGGCAGAATGTGATTCTTCGGTGCTATACCTAGTTGTGGCATTTTTGTGGAGAAACTAGACTTCCTGGAGCCCACCCAGGAAAGGGGCAGTGGGGCAGGGTAGGGGGTGTGGAGGAGGCAAAAGCATGTAGCAAGACTTCCAAGCATTCCCCTGAAGTGTGGCATATCTAAGGCAGGGTTTGGAGAGGGAGACAAAGGAGTGGTAGCTGATGCTTCTCTTCAACTAGAATTATATTTGAATCAAAGAATAATCTTCAATAGACAGCATGCCCGTCAGTTGCACAGCCCTTCCTAAATAGCGCTGGGTAGCTGGAGGGCTGATGACCATGTCAGGGTAGTTCCTGCCTAGACACCACAGCCTTTACGAGGTGGCCACCTGGGTTCCCCAACTGTTATAGAACTTCTTAAACCTGGTGTTTTAGAAATGGTTGAACCATGGATCGAAAGCAGGAGTTTCTCAATCATGAGGATACATGATGAAATCTTGTGAGAAATGGCTCCCAAACTACCCAGTGCCAGTTCTACTCCCTCAAGATTCTGAAGCAGCTCTCTTGGGCACAACTGTGAGCTGAATACAGAGAACGAACAAGGGAAGACAGTGGGGGAAGTAACTGAGTGACACTGATTTTACTTCCCCTCTGTTAATAATTAATTACATATGCTTCTTAGGATTGGACTTCCCTTTGGTCCATGCCCTCTGAGAGCAGACTCGTAGCATCTCTTCTCTATGGTACCCTACGTTGGGCCACATGGCTACACTGTTAGTATCCTCACATGTGATTCTTGGTGTCCTGAGTGGCTTTCCCCAGCTATCAGACCACAGGTTAACAGTTTCCCAGGTCACATATCCTTTAGGTCTTTCTGGATGAACACCTGATTTCACAGTGATGACCTCGTCCTTACTATCTCCTCTTTCCAGTGTGATAGGTCTCCAGGATGGCAACAATCCCCCCAAAACTCCACAGAATACCCATTCCTAGAGTTTCCCTCTATAATTTTTTGCTGCATGGTATTTCCCAGGCTTCTATTCTTAACCGCTTTCAATATTAATTTTTCATCTGCCACCTCTCTGAAGTGTTCCTAACCCAAGTTACTCAACTGCCTGGTGTTTTTCCCACCTAAATACTTTACGAGACAATCCAACAACATACTCCAACATATGAAAACTTCCCAGATCAAACTCATTCTTTTTTTTTTTTTAATTTTTCTTCACTCCAGTCCTTTTACCTGCATCCCTCACTAAATTGTCAAATCATTGTCTACCTACACAGTCACAGAAGCACCGCTAGATTCTCTGTCTCCCTCTTTCCTCATGTTTAATGCCACAGGATCCTATTAATATTACCACCTACATCACCCTCACTCTTCACTGTCAAGTCTCTGTCATAGATTAGAATCTTCTCCTTGATGAAACCATTGAGCTCCTCCACCTCAGCCTCCCAGTCTCTAGGAAACATTTGTCTCTCTAGCTGGGGATATTTATCCCTTTTCTAGGCCAGGTCTTTTTGATGAGGTTTTCTGGCAGAAAGGCTTGGGTAATAATCCTATCAATCTTATCACCTAGCCCTCTCCTTCCAGGAAGCATTATGCTCCTCTAGGGAGAAGTGTTGTGAAAAGAGTTTCAAATACAGCCTCATTCTCCATTAGAATGACCGCCTCTTTGCCACATTTAGCCCTGCCATTGAACCTACCCCTCAGCTTACATGTACGAGTTGTTCCTGCCAAGGATCCTGGTGATTCTCCTGCATTCATACCCTTGGAGAGCGCACCCCACCCCCATCCCATCTTCTCTGAGCCATCCCTTCTCCCTCCCACCCCCTCACTGGGTCTATCAGCTGTATCTGTAATAAACTCTAATTGTGGATGAGTTTATGAGCTTTCTTATGGGGCTTCTGAGACCCAGACAAATCAGGGAATATGGCTGGACATCTGTTTAGGTCCCTGAGCATGCTATCACAGTTAAGGAGACAGCCTGCCCAGCGCGTTGGAAGACTTCCAGGAGGGAGTTTCCTAATTCGACTTGCTGGCACACCAGAGAGATACCTCCAGTCCAGCTCAGACACACACTGTTGCACACAATTCCTTTAAAGCTCCAAGATAACAAAAAGGAAGTTAATTGAGAAATCTGATTTCACAGGTCATATTTGACTCATCTTTAGTTTGTACCCCCTCCCCCCCGCCTTTTCCTAGCCTGCTTCTCCATGTCAGGGAACTTCTTCCAGCCTTGCCTACCACCCCAGGATTCTGCAGTAGCCCCAAGCATAGGAAGCCTCATTAAAATTCAGGCCCAAGACTAAAAAACCCAGAGAGAAACAGGAATTCCTTCTCCACATGTTCTGAGGAATGCCTTTCCTAAATGAGGAATACCTGAAATACTCACCCTCTTGAGGGGATAAAGGGCCCACGGAGGTGTAAACTAATCCAAAGGACAGCAGTATCAGAATCCAGAACAACCCAAGAAAAGCCTCACATCTGTCCAAGACATTAACACGCTCGTAACAGAAACACAGTTTCTTTTCCAAAAGTGCCCACTGGCTGTTGGATAAAGTCCAAACTCCTCAGCGTGGCAAAAAAGACCTTCCCCAACTGGCAATAACCAGATGTTCTCGTCTTATATTCTGCCTCCCCCCTCCCCACTCCCCGACCCTCTCCAACCCTCACTGAGCCGCCTCTTGATCATGCTACACCCCCCACCCCTCCCCAAGCAGGCCATGCTGCCCGGTACAGAAGGTGGACATGGCCTTGATTGAAATGATCCTCAGGGCACCTGGGTGACTCCGTTGGTTAAGTGCATTCAGCTTCGGCTCAGGTGGTTATCTTGCAGTTCATGAGTTCAAGCCCCATGTTGGGCTCTGTGCTGACAGCTCAGAGCCTGCAGCCTGCTTCGGATTCTGTGTCTCCCTCGCTCTCTGCCTCACCCCTGCTTGCACACACACACACACACTCTCTCTGTCACTCTCTCAAAAGTAAATAAGAAACCTTTAAAAAATAATTAAGGAAATAGAAATGATTCTCTACAGGTGAGGCAGACCGGGAAGCAGCTGAATGTTGGAGGCCATCTGCTGACTGCTCTCCCAACAGCTGGGGCAAAAAGGCCTTCCTTGAAGAGCGATCTGAATGGCGCAGTCAGGCCTCCCACACCCAGCGGTGACGTGGGCCTTCTCTGCGTGGCACTCTGAGTAGCTCAGTTGGTGAGCGCATGCAGGTAAGATTAAATTATTATGCTTATGCAGAAAAGCACACGCTCAAAATTTTAGACCCCAACCTCAGAGGTATTTTCCTGTTTGAACTTTCAAAAATGTATCCCTTTTCCAGTTTCTGAACTAGGGACAAAATGACTGTATTTAAAATTCAAAAGCACTATTAACGTTGAAACAGCTAATATGCCAACAAAACAGCGTTTCAGCAGCTTTAAAATTTTTAATTAAGTCTTTTCCATCAGGCAGGGACTGAGACAGCTCCTTCTTTGCTCTCTTTCCAGGAGATTTCAGGAGAAATTAGTCCTCATTTTCTAATGTGGTTCTATTTACCCTTTGCTTGCTCTCTCTCTCTCTCCCTCCTCCCAGAGCTGATTTCCCCCCTCCCCCACCCCTCCCTTATCTTGCCCTCTCCCAGGCCTTAAGGCCTCCTTTCCTCTCCCTCTGATTTCTTCTCTCTCCCTCTGAAGTTTTGGTCAAAGTTAATCAACCTTGACCCTTGCAGGGTTGATGTCCTAATCTATATATTTGTCCTAAAAAATATTCTGCAAAAATAGTCCCAGATTATGATTTTTTACAGGAAAGGTTTGGAGGAAAACGAAATAGTGAAAGGAAAGCCTGAATTTGCCCTTCATTTTATTTGGATTTAGACTAGAAAATATATTCCACACTCTGAAATACCACAAGCATGTCAAATAGCTGTAGGTACCACGGGATATGTTATAAACTGTCCTTGACAAATGATAACCAGTTCCATCCTGGTCAGTGATGAGTTTCCATTAATGGGCTTCTTTATCCTTCTAAAGGGAATTAGGGAGTTGGGTGAGTGCATTTATCTGAACAAGTGCAGATGTGTGTAACCTAATAGTGCTTTGCTGTAGTTGTCACAGTGAACTCCCAGTTTAAATATCAGTACCTACTGAAATGGAGTTGAAAATACTTGTAGTCCTGAATCATATTTTAAAAATTTCTGGGACTGTGGTTGCATTTAACTATGATTCATCAGTTAGTGAGCCATTTCTTCTCATTTCTTCTTGCTCCCTGATAGCGGGCAGGGGTGGGCGCAGACAGTCCAGCCTTCTGTTGATTCTTATCTGTATGAAATACTACATTTTGAAACACTACATTTAGTTTCATTGCACAATGTTGCCTTTAAGACTTTTCTTACAGCACCAAGTGGTAATATTTTTGTCATGAGTAAATTGTGTGCCTGGGTAGATGCTTAAATATGCACATTTCCCCAAGTACCTGACCTTCTAAGAGGGTAGGTTGCAAAGCATTTGGGTTTTTCTTATCAGCGATGAAGAAAAAATGATAAGAAATAGTTTTACATAACAAAAAACTTGGAAGTACAGGGGTGGGAATAACAAGGTCTCAGATCAGGCAGAGAGAGGAAAAGGGTACAAAAGGACACATGAAGTTTGAAGAACTACTATTAGAAGTAGAACTTTAATAAGAGGGAGATGTCTCTAAAAGATGTTTAGAAATATTTGCTGTGATCAGCTATGGAGTATTCACCTTGCAGTAGTAAAGAGAATTTCAGGCAAGACCAAATCCAACCTGCCACTTAAAAAAAATTATACTTATTTTAAGAGAGACAGAGAGAGAGAGAGAGAGAGAGAGAGAGAGAGAGAGAATCCAAAGCAGGCTCCACACTCAGTGTGGAATCCAAGTCAGGGCTCATCCCAAAATCCTAAGATCATGACCTGAGCCAAAATCAAGACTCAGACATTCCACTGAGTGAGTCACCCAGGGGACCCTGCCATTATTTTTTTTAAACAGTCAATGCATTAAGAATGGTTTTTATGTATTTAAATATTTGGGGAAAATCAAAATAAGAATAATATCTTGTGCATATAAAAATTATATGAATTTCAAATTTTGTTGTCCATAAATAGTTTTAATAGAACACTGCCATGCTCATTTATCAATTGTCGATGGTTGCTTTTGCACTATAGACAATCAGATCACAGGGCCCACAACACCTAAAATATTTATTATCTGGCCCCTTAAAATATTTATTTTGGGGTGAGAACAAGCATGGGAGGGACAAAAAAGGGGGACAGAATCTGAAGCAGGGGCTCTGTGCTGACAGCAGCAAGCTGGATGTGGGGCTCGAACTCATGAACTGCAAGATAATAACCTGAGCCAAAGTTGGATGCTCAACCTACTGAACCACCCAGGAGCCCCTATTATCTGGCTTTTTAAAGAAAAAGTTTGCCAACCACTGCCTTAAAACAACTGTTTATTCTTATCGATCTGCAGACAAACTTGGGCAGCCCACTGATCTAGGATGGGCTGAGCTAGGCAGTGTGCTTCCTTCATTAAGGCCTGTTGGTTGGCTGACGTGGCTCTGCTGCACATATGCTCTTTCTAGGGCCCGGGAGGAAGGGAAAGATGCCGCCTGGAGAAATTCTCCTCATGATGAAAACAGATATGCAAGAGGTCAAATGGAAATGCCATATGGGCAAGCACAGAGTCCGAGAAAGGAAATATACTCTACTCATGATGAAACATGTTACCAGAAATGAAGAACAGAGGCCAATGATTCAAACTACCACAACCCCTCTTACTCTAGGACTCTAAAATGTCTAATCCAATCATGACACTCAAAGTTGAGGTTCTTATGATCTATATCAGATCCAAGTGCAATTTCTCTGAACCCAGAGACCTATGAACTTAAAAAAAAAAAGTTAGGGGTGCCTGGGTGGCTCAACTGGTTGAGCATCTGACTTTGCTCAGGTCACGGTCTCATGGTTTGTGGGTTTGAACCCTGAGTCAGCTCTCTGCTATCGGTGTGGAGCCCATTTCAGATCTTCTGTCCTGCTCTCTCTTTGCTGCTTCCCTACTTGTTCTCTCTTTCTCAAAAATAAATAAAAATTATAAAATAAAAACAATAAAAGAGAATGTCAATAAACAACAACAAGTCACCTCTCCACCTCCTCCCTTCCTCCTAGTGTCCATATACAAATGGTGGGACAGGCTAATAACACAGCAGCCATGGCCCCAGTAGCAATTCTGAAAATCCAACTGATGGAATGCTGCCAACCCACCCTACTTTGGGACAGGGAATATCTGTAGAACAAGTACTGGTTCTGATGCACCCAATGCTTGCTTGGTGCATCTCTAGTTTGTTACTATCCACAGACTTTGGTTGCCTCTGCTCTGAGCTACATTTTCATCCATCGTCCTCAATGTCCACACCTGTTGAAGCCTTTGGAAAACATGTTCTCTTTAAATAGCTGAGCAGTCTTCACAGCCTGTTTGTTGCTTGTAGAAATTTGAAGGCCTAAAGTCCTTTTCAAATCTCCAATAGTCTCTGTTTCTTTTAGTTCAGACTGGTTCTTTCTTTAGAACTTTATGGATTATCTATATATTTGAAGCAAGTCAACTCCATTTGTCAGAGCCACACTCATGACTCGTTTTTAGATGTGCCTCTCTATGTAATCAGATTCTTTGGACCCATCAAACTTCCATGAGACTACAATTTTATGCTTTCTAGAAGGGTCTACACATAGATTTGGCTCTGGTCCCTTAGTCTAGCCTATGATACCAGATGATACATATTTAATCTTTGCCTTGGAACTCCATCTTCATTTGAGGATCTCTTGCTGACTCTAGAAATTGGAAATAAGAAAACAGTTTCTTTTTCAAGGTATTTACATTCTACATTAAAATTTTTAGACTAAAAATATTAATGTGTTTTTTATTATGAATGTAGTATATACTTATAAAACAGTTTAATATCACTGAACACTCTAAAAGTCAGAAAATTAAAGTTTGGCAGCAATGGGATAGAATATAGAAACAGACTCTGATATATATGGGAGATCCTATATCATACTAAATTAATTACAAATGAGTTGAGAAAGAAAGGAAAACTCAATAGTGGTGCTGAGACAATTGGCCATCCAGATGGGAGAAAAGTTGGTCATTATCTTGTACTTCTCTAAAAATAAATGTTATATTGCATTTAAAGCTAAATATAAAAGACAGTGTTAAATGAAATATAACATTTATATTTAGATAAAAACATGTAGACAAATATGCTAATAGTATCAGGAGAGGAATGAATTTTTTTTTTAAAAGACACAGAAAATGGGACACCTTGGGTGGCTCAGCTCAGATTCGTGAGTTCGAGCCCCATACTGGCTCTGCACTGACCATAAGAAACCTGCTTGGGATTCTCTCTCTCTACTGCTCTCTCTCTCTGCTTCTCTCTCTCTCTCAAAATAAACAAACTTTAAAAAAGATACAAAAATGATAAAAGATAAAGGAAAGTATACACTTAAGTACATTTAAATTAACTGCGGTATGTCAAAGAGGCATAAATACACTGAAAATACAAGCCACAACTGGAGAATATATTTGCAATGAAAAAATTATCAAAGAATTATTATCTAGAATATAAAAAGAACAAATACTACTCAAAGTAAAAGATAACTCAATAGAAAAGTGAGCAAAAGATAGTAGCAGGGAGATTATAGAAGGCCACTTGAGTGACCAATAACCATGATAAGGTCCACGATATTATATTAATTAGGAGAATGCAAATTAAAGCAGTTCTTAGATACCCCTTGGCAGTTATCACCCTGCACTCTTGATTATCTCAAGAGTTGACTAAGATGTGAGACTAGCAAAACACTTATACAGTGATCGATGTTTAATCAAGTGGCAGGTTTATTCACTAAGGCTTACAACAGTTCCACATACAGGTGTATGCCCTCGATGGACCCTCATAAGTGGGCACAAGGAGACATACATAAAGGATTTTGTGGCAGGAAGTGATAACACTTCACCAAACCTATATCCTCTTTTTCCTGTATTACAGTTAGACTACATTTTCTTTAAAAAAATTTTTTAATGTGTATTTATTTTTGAGACAGAGACAGAGCATGAGTGGGGGAGGGGTAGTGAGAGGGGGAAACACAATCTGAAACAGGCTCCAGGCTCCAAGCTGTCAGCACAGAGCCTGATGCAGGGCTTAAACTCATGGATCATGAGATCATGACCTGAGCCGAAGCTGGACGCTTCACCGACTAAGCCACCCAGGCTCCTAGACTACATTTTCTAACCTCCGTATCATTAGTGTGGCCCTGCAACTGAATTCTAGCAAGAGGCAAGTGACATTAATGTGCAACATGTCCAGACCTGTCCCATAAAAACAGCCAAATAATAATCCCCAGGCTTGTCCTTCTTCCACTGGCTTGAAGCAAACAAGCCGAGACTTTGAAAACCATATGATAAAAAATAGTGGACTTTTAATATGGAAGAACCTGGGCCCTCCTCCTTGGAGGAAAGCCTTCACCAATCAAGAATGTGCATTTTGGTCTGTATGTGAGCTAGGAATACAGTCCTATCATGTTTGAGCCCTCATATATTTGGGGATTCGTAATTAGAGTATCTGAAGTTTACCTTAACTAATATAAATGCTTACTGCAGCATTGTTAGTAATAAACACTGGGAAAGCTCATCAGTAGGGAATTTGGTAAATTGTGGGATGTAATACTATAAAACAGGAAAAAGTATTGTACTTGACCTATGTGTATCAATATAGTTAGGCCTCAAAAATGTTAGAAATAATTTTTAGACAAATATATATACACACAGCCTTAGACACTGTATGCACATTTGTCAAGACATCAGATGTGCTTCGAAAATCATGTAATGTCTTCGTCTCAGTTCCTGCATCTATGTTGTTTTATCCAATTTGAGATATCACTAATTAGAACATGTATTATTATTTTATGTACCAATAAGTAAAAAAACACTACAAGTTAAACTATTAGGAAATACTTTCTTATCACTTTGAAATTCTACTTAATACTTATGGAAAGAAATCTCAGACTTAATTATACATAACGTAATCATCTATTGTATGCCTATGTAAAAAGGAAAATGTAAGCTAACTAAACTGGTTAAAGCCTTAAAGTATCTTCACATTCAGACTCCAATTCTTGGGAATCACTTTTTGATTCTGAATCATTTGATGCCCATTTTTCCTTCCACTATAACATCTTGTGTGCCATCATAATTACTGTGGATAACAGCAGTTCAAAGAAAAATAATGCTCAGAGAACTAAAGCCTTTATCACTGGCCTTTTATTTTTTTTTTAATAGTTTATTGTCAAATTGGTTTCCATACAACACCCAGGGCTCTTCCGCACAAGTGCCCTCCTCCATCACCACCACCTCTTTCCCTCCCCCTTCCCCTTCAACCCTCAGTTCATGTTCAGTATTCAATAGTCTCTCAAGTTTTGCATCCCTCTCTCTCCCCAACTCTTTCCCTCTTCCCCTCCCCCTGGTCCTCCATTAGGTTTCTCCTGTTCTCCTGTTAGACCTATGAGTGCAAACATATGGTATCTGTCCTTCTCCACCTGACGTATTTCGCTTAGCATGACACCCTTGAGGTCCATCCACTTTCCTACAAATGGCGAGATTTCATTCTTTCTCATTGCCATGTAATACTTCATTGTATATATACACCACATCTTGATCCACTCATCAGGTGAGTGGACATTTAGGCTGTTTCCATATTTTGGCTATTGTTGACAGTGCTGCTATGAACATTGGGGTACATGTGCCCCTATGTATCAGCACTTCTGTCTCTCTTGGGTAAATCCCTAGCAGTGCTATTGCTGGGTCATAGGGGAGTTCTACTGATAGTTTTTTGAGGAACCTCCACACTGTTTTCCAGAGTGGCTGCACCAATTTACACTCCCACCAACAGTGTATCACTGGCCTTTTAAACAGGCTTTGCCATTATGCAGAACTAGTTTGCTTTTGAAATTCAAGATACATTGTTAAACATTTCTGATACATTCCCTCTTCTACCTGTCCCTTGAAACCCCTTAGAGTTTAAAAAGTGTCCTACGCAAAACCTGAGAGACTATTGAATACTGAAAAGGAACTGAGGGTTGAAGGGGAAGGGGGGGAGAAGAGATGGTGGTGATGGAGGAGGGCACTTGTGGGGAAGAGCACTGGGTGTTGTATGGAAACCAATTTGACAATAAACTATTTTAAATAAATAAATAAATAAATAAATAAATAAATAAATAAATAATAAAAAAATAAAAAGTGTCCTAGATTATCTCTAAGGTTTGCTTCTATGCTGCTGACATTCATTGTGTAAATTTTGATTCTGATTATGCTGACATTTACAAATGCACAAGTAACAACTGTATCCTAAATGATGTCTGCTTGACAGTAGCATTTCCAAGTGGAAATTCCTAGGAAATTTATGTTTCTGAATCCAAAATCTTGTAAAAAAAATATCAACAGATAAAACAGGAAAAATACTAAAATTTTCTTGTGAAAATTAAAGCTTAACAATCAATGGAAAGACATTACTAATCAATCTTTCTTGTTTGTCATTGTTGCTATGTTGTGAGTTTATAACCCTTTCTGCAGCTAATAGAGAACATTTCTTGCAAATAAAATAACTAATAAGAAGTTTATAAGCGGGGCGCCTGGATGGCTCAGTTGGTTAAGCATCTGGCTCCAGCTCAGGTCATGATCTCAGGGTTTGTGGGTTCGAGCCTGCGTCGGGCTCTGTGCTGACAGCTAGCTCAGAGCCTGGAGCCTGCTTCGGATTCTGTGTCTGCCTCTCTCTCTGACCCTCCCCTGCTTGCGCTGTCTCTCTCTGTCTCTCAAAAAAACATAAAAAAATTTAATGAAATATTAATAAAAAAGTTTATAAGCATTTCATGTTCACAAAAATTTGATGAGTGATATTCCATGAATTAACAAATTTGAGTCCTTCAAGCAGCAATTTTGACTATGACTCTGTATAGTACTATTCTTGCCAGGAAATCCAAATGTTATTCTAATACTTCCCAGAAATGTTCACTGGCATTTTGTAGTGTTTGGATATCTGCTATCAGTACACATCTTTATAAATATTTTAACAAAAGAAATGCAACAAAAAGAAGATGAGAATATTGTTGTGAAATAATACAAAACTAAATTGGAAACAGCTCTAAGATGTGAAATAGCAAAAGCAATATTGATACCAACATCAAAACCAAGGCAAGCTAAAAAAAAAAAAAAGGTACTCCCTCATTTTTGTGATTGTTAATATGAAGCAGCATGCACTTAACAGACTTGAAGAAGTTGCAGTTGCTTTGGATACACTCTTAATTCAATCAAACCAGCATCAATTCAACCGATGCTGATTTGGTTGAAATGGAAGAAATATTTTTAACATCTAGAATATTTGTGACAAAACAAAGATCAAGATTATCAGATGGGTCAATTCATGGTTTACATTTAAACCTTTAAGAATAAGTAAATAACTAATAAGTAAATAAATAAATTTAAGAATAAAATTTAAGAATATGAACTTTTAAATATTAAATGGCTAGCAAACTCTTAAATCACTTTCATGTGACTTCATAAATGTGTCCTTTTATGATACACATATAAGGTGGAGATTTACAGGTTATCCACAAACTATGCATTCTCTCTCACTGTTTTTAAATAGGAAACCTCTGGGGCGTGTGGGTGGCTCAGTCGGTTGAGAGTTCAACTTCGGCTTCTCACGGTTCATGGGTTCGAGCCCCGTGTCAGGCTCTGGGCAGACCACTAGCTTAGAGCCTGGAGCCTGCTTCAGATTCTGTGTCTCTTTGTCTCTCTGTTCCATCGTTGTTCCCACTCTCTATCTCTCTCTCAAAAATAAATAAATGTAAAAAAAATTTAAATTAAAATGAAATTCTCAGTATAACCCTATCATAGAAAAACAACCCACTGTTTATTATTATGGTTACTCATTATTATTAAAACACATAAATAGTGTGTTATGAAAAATGGAGAATAATATAGTTCAGGGAATTTCTGAAAATTCTCTTAAATTCTGAGTTTTCATTAATGAATCCCAAGTATGAATACTTAATAGAAATTTGGAAACATTAGCCAACAGCAATAATGAGATACTTTTGATTTTAGAATGCATTTCAATTTCAGTGATGTTAAAATGTGAAAAAAAATGCAGGTCTCAGAATCAAGGAAATGCAGTATTAAGTGAAGTTCATATTAAAATAATCTTTCTCACTACCTTTATAGGTCTGAAATATTCAGTGAGCCTATGGTTAAGAATTTTCCAGGAAGTAGAGCACACTAATAATTGCCCAGAATGATAATTAGTCATGTCTCTTTTTCTTCCACTTCCTCTGGTTGTCTCCTAATAGATAGATTTTCTGTTTTGTTTTGTTTTTAGATTTCTATCCTCTCCTCTACTTTAAGTAAATTGTAACCAAACCTTAATTTTCTGATTTTCATAGTGTTCAATGATATTGTTTTGAACTGTTTTATAAGTATATACTACCATTATCAGAAAAACATATTGATCTAATTTAAAAATATTTTATTGTAGAATGTAAAGATAATCTGTGGAAGGTAAATAACTTCTAAAAATATGCTTTTCTCATTTTAATTTCTCTTCAAAATGGCAGATAGTATAAAACCAACTGTCCAAAAAGTACATTTTTATCTCCTTACTTAAAAAAATTTTTTTTTAATGTTTATTTTTGAGAGACACATAGACAGAGTGTGATCAGAGGAGGTGCAGAGAGAGAGAGGGAGACACAGAATCTGAAACTGACTCCAGGCTCTGAGCTGTCAGCACAGAGCCAACGCAGGGCTTAAACTCATGAACTGAACCTTGAGACCATGACCTGAGCCAAAGTCGGTTGCTTAACTGACTGAGCCACCCAGGTGCCTCTTGTCTGCTTACTTTTTTAAATATGATGGTGACATTACAGCTAAAGGAAGGGTAAGAGATGACATGCAGAGTGCTTAGTTGTCTTTATTGTCCTTCCTGAAATGTCCTCAGCAGTAACATTCTCAGAGAAGAGATTTTTCTCAAATATTTTCTGAGGGCTGAACGGTAGTGAGTTTTGGGATCACTCCAGGTTATAATAATATTTCAAAAGCTTCTCATTATTTTTGAGTTTTTGTTCATCCCATTTTACTTTTCACTATAATCTCAACCTTACAAATTAAGAAAACCTAAACCTACATGGGCAGAAGCAAGGTACAAATATACTTAACTGGATAGTCTTGAATATGTTCATGCCTCGATGCTGTACTTTTCATGAGGGAATCAAAATCCACAAATGGCCTTGCAAATACCAGAAGGTTGATTTTAGTAGTTGCTGATCCCAGAATTTTAATCCGAGGCCTGACCTTCAATTCTCTTTGCAGTTCTAGAACAAGTCACTTATCCTCAGTTGTCCCTCCTTTAAGAAGGGAGAGAGTTACAGCTCAGAGGAGTTACGGGAAATTTCCTGGCTAATATCTGCAAAGTGCTGTGGTGATTAGAGGGATTGTCAAATTGACAATTACTATTATAGAGACCAGCACAGTTAAGGGATCTAACTGGAAAATTGGCAGGCTGCACAATTTTAGGTTGGTTGCAAGAGTTATGATTAGAGAATGGCTACTTTCAAAAATGTATATTTAAATATTAACAACATTTGAGGAGCAAATTCTCCCAGAGATAAACATATGCTTTGAATCCACAATTACTTATGCATCTTCCCCATGCCTCCTCTATGTCTGTATTTTTAAAATTCTGCAGGTGAAGGACTGAGGTTCAGTCTCAAGGTCATTGAAGCGGCCGTGATTTTATTAGTATGCTCATTGAATGTGCTATAGAAATGTAATTTAAGGCATTAATATGTACACACTAAATAAAACCACACAGGCTGTGGGAAAGTTATTTATGATGCTGGAATTTTACCAGTTATGGAAATAAATAATATAATGTGTGTATCTCTGGAAACAATGTAAACTCAGCTTACTCAACAGCAGCGGTAAGAGAAATCTAAACAATTCTGTAATTCTATGAGGAGGGTAATTTCCCTGATGACAGCTTTCCATAATTTTACTCTTCTAGATAGCAAATAATTTTCCCTATTCTTTATTTTATTGCTATTTTGAATTGCACTCCTTGTTGTAGTTTCACCTTTTACTAATAATTCTTCAGGAAATGTATTTTCACTGGTTTTCATATGGCAGTTACTGCTGGCAGTACCTAGTTGAAACCAACAGAATTACAACTCTCTTCAATATCCCTACATGACATGGGTAATATTTCAGTTTAATCCAGGGGCATGAATTGAGCCAGGAACAACCATTTCAATTTCTACTGCAGTTTGTTTAGGCTTAACATGGACTAGCTACCATACCCTCTCTCGGTGAACCATATTAAATTGCTTACAGAGACCTGCTCAGAAAGCAAAAGGCATGGCTTTACTATTCTCATGACATGCTTTTGCCTAATAATCATGAAAGCTATAAAAAGAAATCCACTACAAATGCCCCCCAAAAGCTCCTTACTGCTGCCCAATAACCAAGTTCCAGCAAAAGAGTTAAATGGCTATTAAGATTACTTCAGTTTTATATAACATTATGTTTAGTACATTATTCCTTAAGAACCAGAAGATCTCATCTGTAAAAATGGACCAGTTGTGTTTCCCCGTATCCTTGTTCATAATAATATGACTACACTACATACTTACCAATAAAAGACTGAAATGTGCACTGATTTGTCCATATTCTCAATAGTTCTGGAATTAAGGGCATTGGTTTGCAAATGACTGACTGAGGTTAAAGGAATTCTTATAGCTATCAAAGAAAATAGGTTGAGTGCCACCTGTAAACGTCTTAAGCAAAATAGGGACATGTGCTTTATAAACTCTATTTATTTCCCCTCTGAATGCACTTGTTTGCATCAAAAACCCACCATTGTTGGGGCACCAGAGTGGCTCAGTAGGTTAAGCATCAGACTCTTGATTTCAGCTCAGATCAGGATCTCATAGAGCCTTTTATAGAGCCCTGCATTGAGCTCTGTCCTGGGTATGGAGCATGCTTAAGTTCCTCTCTCCCTCTACTTCTGCCCTCCTTCTCTCTCTCTCTCTCTCTCTCAAAAAAAAAAAAAGAGTTATTATAAAAACCCACCACTGTTAAGGGTATTCTCAATGAACTGAAACAATAGATTTTTGGAGCCTAGCACATATTAGGAACAAATGAGTGAATGAAGGCCTATGGTTATGACTCATTCTTTTTAGCTGAATATAAATACACACCACCACATCTAAAGATGATTAAAGAATTTTATAAATTCTCAAGATTAAAAAAAACATCAAAGTGCTTTACAGTAAATGATCAGAATAGTTGCTACATCTATTGCTCAATAACCCTGCCTTGTTTTCTCTACTCATCACACCCTTGATGTGAACCCAAGTGATGTGAACCCAAAACAGGGGTGACTAGAATTCTAGTCCCTGCTTTTCCACTAATTAGCTTTGGGCACTGGACAAAAAGACTTCAAAGATCTGTACACGAGGCCCCCTATGCATAATGAGCAACTATGAGTTATTTGATGTCATAACCTGTTCTAACACGCTGTGGGTCTATGTTGGCAGCATAATTTGCTAACTTCAACAATACAGGGAAACATATTTTGATTACTTGTAATCTTTTTCATATCAGCTTAGAACTACCAATTAATACTTAAGCACCATTGACTGGATTGAGGAATTAAACTATTACTCATTTACTGAGCAGGTAGTTATCCTACCTATGACAAAGTACTGGGTACTCCGTTTGCTTAATTTTTATAAAAATTCCTATGTCTTCCTGTGTTTTCATTTTTTTATGACATGCCATTGCTTGGTCATGTGTACAGAATGTGGAAAAAGAAAATTTGCTCTATTTCTGTCCCTGATGACATAGCCATGGAACAAACAAGATGAGGAAATCCTTGGTTATAACTCACGAATGCTGTACAACATTGAAAAATTATACTATTTGTTATATTGGAATGCGTATTGGTTTCAAGGAGTCAAACTCTTCTGAAATTATTGAGACCGACCTATCTTCATTCTTCTGAATTTCCTATTCTGTGGCACAGATCAATGCACTGAAGTTTCATGATTCCCTGAAGGGCTTTTAGTACATTGGTAGCACCACTTCTTTATACTCAAAACCTCTTGGGGAAAAACTACTAGATGTATCATCTGCTTAGTCATGCTCTCTTCCCTCTTCAACTACTGATCTCTGCTCTCAGTTCTGCTTTAGCAGGAATATCTTTTAAACAGATGCCTTCTTCATTTCTGTTATCCTAGTAATAGCCAAAGACACTCCTTGGGTCTTTTGTACCAAATAGACTGACAGATCGTTAAGCCTGCATTAAATTTGTCCTAAAAACCTTTTCTTATAACTCTGTATAATCAGTTTTCAAGACATTGCCCTAATTTCTATAAATGCAAAATAAAACAAAACAAAAATAAAAACAAAAATCTCCACATTATCTACATAACATGAAAATTAAGTGTAATTTTGAATTTATAATGCTTTGGTTGGGTTTTAATTTGGCAGGAGGATGCATAATAGTATTAAAAGCAGATTTAGTTTTCTAATTATTTCACAGAGATTAGTATTTAAATAAGTTCATATTTCCCATTAATTTTCAACTAAAGTTACTGCAATGTGGGAGTTCTGTTCAAATCAACAAATTTTATTGAGCTCTTACTAAATGTAAAGTAATACCATAGACACTCATGAAAAAGTGGACACAATTTTGTTTTCTAGATGCTTTTAGTGTAGTAAGAATGATAGGACAAGTTCAGTCACAAGTTGACTAGAGTCAAGTAAGGGTCAAAAGAGAAGTAGAAATATTAAATTCAAAGGAGAGACAGAACATCTAGGTAAGAGCCTCAAGAAAGATGACTTTTGAAGTGGGCATTGAAAAGTGGAAAAGACTTTAACAAATGAAGACGAGTCATCATTTAAAATCACCGAAAAGGAAGAAATACACTAAACAAAAGCACCCAGGCTAAAATATGTGAGGCATGTTTGGAAAACAAGCAGACAATTGGGTTGGACTATATGTAGCATTTGTCTAGGCAAGTAATGACAACTGAAATTAAAAGCTACTTTGGGCCAGATTATCTTTTTTTAATGATCTAAAAATTATTGTGTGATGTGGTGTCATTTTGTTATATATAGACCCAGGTTTATACACAAAGATTTCACCAAATCCATAGGAACTAGAACCAATGTTAGATATAATATTTGTAATTTCCTAGATAATATTCCTTCTTATGTAGTTCTATAAAAATAAACATGTTGACCACTAAGAATAGAACTTTTGCACAATTAGTAATAAGGAACTCATCAGGATTTAGAACCAGGCTTTAGGAACTTAAAGTCATATTTTTTTAAAGTTTATTTATTTGAGATAGAGAAAGTGCACATGAACAGGGGAGGGGTAGAGAGAGGGAAAGAGTTCCACACTGTCTGCACAGAGCCCAATGCAAAACTCAACCTCATGAACCACGAGATCATGTCCTGAGCCTAAATCAAGAGTTTGGACGCTTAACCCACTGAGCCACCCAGGTGCTACAGGACCTTAAAGTCATATTAAACAAAGCTAAAAGTAATACAGCAGATTTTAGATTAAATTAACCAGGAAGCATTAAATCTGCAGATTATCTCCATACCATCATAAAATCCTACTAGAATGATTGTAAAGGAAGGAAAAATGTATAAAATCAAAATGATAAAGTGAATAAGAGAAAAGAGAAGAGCCAATAAGAAATGCCAATAATATTTCAGAAGACAAGAAACAGCTATATGGCTAGTAACTGAATATGATTTGAGGGGTTTTTTTTTTTATCATTTCTTAAGTGACTGGCAGAAGAAAGAAGTAAAGGTGGGCTATAGGAAATAAAAAGAAGCAAACTGATTCATACCATTAGCATTATATGACTTAGGAATTAGAGATGCTAGCTATCTCTGAAGGTGAGAAAGTAAGGATTAGGGCAAATTGGAGGACCACAGACCTCAGTCTCACAGCCAGATGAGCATCGTCCCCCAGCAGAATAAGCTACTCAGAGTCAGTCTGTCTTTCTTTCTTTCTTTCTTTCTTTCTTTCTTTCTTTCTTTCTTTTTCTTTCTTTCTTTCTTTCTCTTTCCTTCCTTCCTTCCTTCCTTCCTTCCTTCCTTCCTTCCTTCCTTCCTTCCTTCCCTGCTTTCTATAAATCATCTATCTATCTATCACAGGCTGAATTATATCCCCTCAAAACTCATGTGTTGAAGGTCTAACCCCTAATACCTCAGAATGGGACTATATTTGGAGGCCTTTAAAAAAGTAACTAAGAAAAAACAGTAGGCTGAATGGGCGGGCCAAGCTGTCTAATCCAGTATGATATGTGTCCTTATAAGAAGATGAAATTAAGACACACAGAGAAAAGACCATGTGACATAGCAAGACAGAGACCATCTGGAAGCCAAGAAGAGAAGGCTTAGAAGAAATTAAGTCTGCCAATGCCTTGACTTTGGACTTCTGGCTTCCAGAATTGTAAGAAAATACATTTCTGTTGTAAAGCCACTCAGTCTGTGACGTTTGATATGGCAGGTCAAGAAGAATAATACATTATCTGTTTGTCCATCTATTTATCTGGGCTATGATAATTCCTAAGGAGGAATATAAAGCAGGGTAATTGAGAATAAGTGTTTTGCTATAGAATGTGTTTGAGAGAAGGATCTTTTTATTTAGCACAATCAGGGATAACCTCTGCTGGAAAGGACATTTAAGGTAAGATCTGAAAGGTGAGGAGAAGCCAGTCATGCAAATATTTGAAGGAGCATCTTTCAGGCAAAAGGAAGTTTAAACATAAAGATCTTCAGATATAAAGGAGCAGGCAGGCTGGGGACGAATCAGCCTAGCTAGAGTACAGTAAGCAAGGAGAGTGGTAGAAGGAGGTAGGTATGCAGATGTAAGCAAGGATTACAATATAGTTTTGTCCTTAAGGTAAAATTTTCTCTTCTGCCTAAGCACAGTGGGTCTAAATCTTGGTCTGCCATCTAAGAAAAATATCAAATGTTATTTACTTTTCTAAGTCTGCTTAAATCCATCACCCAATCCTCCTCCCATCATACTGGCTGGAATTGCACCTCATTGGTTATTGCTCCTACTCTCACACTCACCCAAAGTGTTCTGTAAACATTCTAGGGTCATGGGCAACATCAATGTCTCAGGAAGCCTCTTCCGGTAAGGTGCCATTAGTCAGCAGGAATTCGTGCTCAGATACACATCATCTCAGTCCTCACGGTCTATTAGGATTTGAAGGCTCACTGTGGTCTTGCTGAGCTTAGTGTGTGTGAAACTTCAGTGATGCTGGAGGATCTTGTGCCTTAGGTCTAGGCTTTAGCAGTGGCCACAGTTCTATCCCCCTCTGAGGTTATGCCCCTTCTGATGTCACTGTCATAAGCACTGAGCAAGACCATGCTACCAACAGGACCCAAAAAGGCTATCCTTTCACTGAACTGAAAGAGGAACAATGTTCTTGCATTCACCGTCTCCCTTCTAAACCTCCATAAGAGCATTCCTTTTTCTCTCCTTCCTTACGTAATCTGTTCAAGGAGTTTAAGCTTTCATAAAGGATAGAAAGAGCTAGTGCCTTCAAGCAACTTCTAACCTAGGACCTGCAAATGACCCCAAAGATACGAAATATAAAGAGCCTGGCTTTCCAGCAATATTTACAGTAGCCAAGACAAGGACACAAACTTAGTGTCCATTGATGGATGAATGAATAAAGAAGTTGTGGTATGTATATGTATATGTATATACACAGACACAATGGAATATGATTCAGCCATAAAAATGAGGATATTGTGCCATTTGTGATGACATGGATGGACCTTGAGGGCTTTGTGCTAAGCGAAGTAAGTCAGAGAAAGACAAATACTGTATGACCCCACTTCTATGTAGAATCTAAAAACCAAAACAAAATGAAAAATATCCGAAACTCCTAGAGAATTCAGATTTGTCATTCCCAGAGGTTGGGGGAGAGTGGGGGAGGGAAAATTGGCAGAAGGTGGTCAAAAGGTGCGAGCTTCCAGTTATAAGATAAATAAGTACTGAGATGCAAGGTGCAGTGTGATGGGTAGAGCTACCATGTAGTGTGATACATAGGGAAGTCGTTCAGAGAATAAGTCCTAAGAATTCTCATCACGAGGAGAAAACGTTTTTCTTTTTTCCCTCATTTCTTTTCATTGTCTCTATAAGAGATGATGAATATTAATTGAACTTATTGTAATAAGCAGTTCACAACAGATGTAACTCACACCTTTATGTTATATCCCTGAAATTCATACAGTGATGTATATCAATTATATCTCAATAAAACTGAAAAATAAAGGAGAGAGGGAAATAAGTATATTTTTAAAAAAGAGACTAGCTATCAATTTTAAATGAAAAAAGAAGCTGAAGAACAGCCAAAATCACAAATGAATATCTCAATTATATTGTCTCACTAGAATTTTTGTTATTTGCAAACAATAACAACACTTACCTAAGGAAAACATCAGGTGCTCTCCTGAAAGCTTATAGTGTTTATAAAACTTACTACTTTGGCTTAGAATCTACAATCCCCTCTTTCTCTCCATTCCTTCTACTCTATCTGTGCTGATTTTCTGGTAATAGATTGTTTGGCCTGTCTAGCTGTTTTAGCACGGTACTTGGCTGATTTATTTATCACCTATCTTTTCTCCTGAGAATTGGTGGCTATTGGCACTGACTAAATCAGACCATCCTGACTTTTCTTCCCAAAGACTTTAGACTTTGGCTAAGTATAGTTTCAAAAAATAGGAACACACAAGCCATACAAAACTGTGAAGTTCAAACCACTGAAGAGTTAACAAGATAAAACACTGTAAGAGAAAAGCGATTCTAATTTGGAAGTGTATCCCCACTGAAATGTGCTGTATGCCTCTTTCAGTAATCTTAAATCAGTCTTCATGCAGAGTTTACAGAGGACAAACTCTCCAGACAGTCCTTGAGGTGGGAAAAGCTTTTATTTTAAGGCTAAAAAGATGGATTTTCTAAATCGTCATAGGCTGTGGTATAGCAGCTGCATTCGTCATGGTCCCCATGCAGCTTATTCTTCTAATTATGCTGCTGACAGCTCCCCAAGTGGATTAAAATCCACACTCAGAGCTCTCTTATCTATAACCTTTCATCCCCGTGACTCTCTGCTCCACGGATGCTTCTCCTAATGCTTAGTTCTAAGTCTGGGGACTTCTTAGACAGGTACATGCACAATAAAAGAAAAAGGCGATTGTGGTCTTTCTCTGATCTTTAATGTCTAATTTCTACATACATATTAAACACAGAAAAATGAAAAAGTAATCTATTTTATAATACAAATGTTATCTGGTCCTTCATTCAGCTTTTAGAAAGTGATAAACCTTTGATGATTCTATGTGAGGCAACGTACTTTAAAAAGAAAACTGAGAATGAGAAAGGCTTTGCTCTACTGTAATGCCTCATTTGAATGGTGTAAAACAAGGCCAAAATAGCCCAGAGTAGATAATAACCCACATAACTGAGGCTTACTTCTTAATAAGTCAAATCTTGACTTTTTTTTTTTTTTTTTTTTTTTTTTTGCTGTTCAAAATCTTTTAGGAGGTATATGGCCTCCTGAATCAGAAGCCGCTGAAAACAATTCAATATTTCTTTATTCAGGCTAATCATTCACAACATCCAGACACTGAAGGGAGTATAATCTCATTCATTTTGGCTCTCCATCTTCCTTGCTTGAGGCTTCTCCATCAAATCCAGGCTTACCTGTGAAGACATATGTATTTTTGTCTTGTTCCTATTCTCCTCATCTTCCTATAATGCTCTTAGTTTTGAACACCTGCTGAGGGTAGGGAAATCAGATACGCAGGTCTGTTAAGAACTCTCTAATAAATGTAGCCAGAGGTTGAGAATAAAGTTTCTTGATTCTTTAGGACCTAGTTAAGAATTAGTCTTTCTTTAATCAGGTATGGCCATTGTTCTGAAAAGTTACATTAATCAAAGTCAGTTATGGTAGGGTTTTCTAACACCTAACATGAATTTGTGCCTTTAAAGTAAATGAAGTTCCCAGGATTGAGGATGACAAATTGGAATCTGAAAGTTTCTCCTTGGGAGAAAGAGGTGAGGCCTTAAGAAAATCCTCATTCTTAGGGTGCCTGGGTAGTTTAGGCAGTTAAGCACCTGACTTTGGCTCAGGTCATGATTTCACAGTTCATGAGTTCAATCCCTATGTCAGGATCTGTGCTGACAGCTCAGAGCCTGGAGCCTGATTCAGGTTCTGTGTCTCCCTCTCTCTCTCTCTTCCCCTTCCCAGCTTGTGGTCTCTATCTCTCTCTCTCTGTCCCTTGAAAATAAATAAACATTAAAAAAGAAAAAGAAAACCCTCTTTCCCTACATTCATCTAAAAAAATAAATTATTTTCTCTCAGGAAAAACAAAATGGAAAGAAAGAAAGGGATTCCAAGGAGGTCAGTTTTGTAGGAAGAGAGGAAATATTAGAGAGAATATAGGCCCTAGGCAGAGGCTGAAGTTTCTTCCCTGAACTTTCCTAGGCTCTAGGGACCTTTATTTATTTATTTATTTATTTAATTTTATTTTTATTTATCTATCTCTCTATCTGAAAATTCTTTTGTTTATTTTTTTCTTTCTACTTTTTAAAAAATTTAGATCCAAGTTAGTTAATGTATAGTGTAATAATGATTTTAGGTAGAATTTAGTGACTCATCATTTACATTCAACACCCAGTGCTTATCCCAGCAAGTGCCCTCCCTAATGCCCATCACCCATCTAGCCCATCCTTCCACCCAATACCCTGCCAGCAACCCTCAGTGTGTTCTCTGTATTTAAGAGTCTCTTATGGTTTGCCTCCCTCTCTGTTTTTATCTTATTTTTCCTTCCCTTCCCTTCCCTTATGTTCATCTGTTTTTTTTCTTAAATTCCACATGAGTGAAATCATTATATTTATCTTTCTCTTACTTTCTTTGCTTAGCAGAATAAATTCTAATTCCATAAGCATTTCAAATGGCAAGATTTCATTCTTTTTGATATATATATACCACATCTTCTTAATCCATTCACCAGTCAATGGACATTTGAACTCTTTCCATAATTTAACTATTGTTGATAGTGCTGCTATAAACTTTGGAGTCCATGTGTCCCTTTGAAGCAACATTTTTATATCCTTTGGATACATACCTAGTAGTGCAATTGCTAGGACCTGAGTAGCTCTATTTTTACTTTTTTGAGGAACCCCCATACTGTTTTCCAGAGTGACGGCACCAGCATTCCCACCAGCAGTGGAAGAGTGTTCTTTCTCAGCATCCTCACCAACATCTGTTGTTTTCCGAGTTGTTCATTTTAGCCATTCTGACTAAATTATTGGGAGGTGGTATCTCATTGTGGTTTTGATTCTAGGGACCTTTAAAAGATTGGGGTAAGGAAGAGAGAGAGGGGTAAGAAAGATGCAAGGAGATGCAAGGAGAAATAAAGCTACTTTATTTTTTTTTCTTTCAGACTAATGGGTTTCAATTCAGTTATTAATAATGGCCTTTCTATATGCCAGTAAACTTTCTATCTAATAAATGTCCCATATAGATTGTTACCATAAACTTAATTATAAGGATATATGTGTATGTATACCCAACACTGAAATTCTTCATGAGTATACAGCCTAGAAGGGACACTAGTTCTTTAAAAAACACATAAAACAAAACACAAGCACTTATCCTTGGTTTAGTTTTCTACCCAATGCAGCAGGAAAGAACAAGTGAAAAAATATAAGAAACACCATTTTATAGATTTCAAAGTCCTTGGGTTTTTGTGTGTGTGTGTGTCCCCCCCTCCTCATTTCTTTAGGAAAAAAAACCAGCCTCTGTGGCTCTGTCAGTCCCTTCTTTTATGTGCTGCAGAACACCTGGTGGCCAATTGCTAGGTAGAGGATAATTATCCCCTCAATTATCACCAGTTTATTTTCACCTGTTCCACTAGCATTTCCCTAGAACTTGAAGCTTGTCTAATTAGTCTTTTCTGACCCATTCCCCACCGTCAGACTCAAGACATAGCCCTTCTACTAAGTAATTAACCCATGGTGGGCCAATCCTTCAGTTTCTGTTTCAGCTCCTGTTGGAGTCATCAGAACCAAGTGAACAAAGAAACATCATAGGACAGAGTAATAAGGAACGAAAAAGCTCTGTCTTCCTTCTCCCTTCACCAGCTTCCAAATCCAGATTATAGAAATCTTAAGCACAGTGACATTTAGTCAGACACGTATGTGCTTGCCGTTGAATGTCTTGAAAGAGCAAAATAGCACTGCCAGAATTATCAAGTTCAGTGCTCTGAAATGCCATAGGAAATATGGTGTTTACTTTATACCTAAAAGGTGAAAGAGATCAAAAAGAATCCAAATTTTAAAATGCAGGTCAAAGTCTCAACTTGTAAAATCTTTTCAGGATAGTGTAATTGAATCTAACAATTTCTTCTTTGCATTATTTTTATCATCTATGAATAATTTTCCCCAACTATTTATACACATGCACAGAAATTCTTATTTTGTTTTATCATACAAGTCTATAACGAAGTCCGGCAAAGATTTCTATAAAGCTAAGGGACATCTCATTTTTACTTATTCATTCAACAAGTATTATTGAGTGCTTACTTTGGAGTGCACATATTAAGTCCCAGGGACACAAAAGTAGTGGAAGGTCTTTACATTCTTGAAGTTGAAAGTCTAATATGCCTCTAAATATCATCTACTATTTAAAAAAATGGATGTTTTGAAGCCACACATACAGTTAAAAATTGAAAAAAAACATTCCTATTCATTCTGTCATTTCTCCATTCCTTATTCCCAATAGTATCCCAAGATCCTTTGAGGAACCACTTCTCTTTTGCCACATAGATTGGTTTAAGGCTGGGCACGTGATCAACAGTGAACCAATGAGGGACAGTTGGGTGGCCTAGTCAGATGAGCAACAGACTCATGATTTCAGCTCAGGTCATGATCCCAGGATTACAAGATTGAGCCCTATGTTGGGTTCTTCTCTGAGCACGCATTCTTCTTATGATTCTCTCTGTCTCCCTCTGCCCTTCTCCTCCACCTGCATCCACTCTCTCTCAAATTAAAAAAATAAAATAAAATAAATAAAATAAAGTGAACCAATGAAAGCCAGGCTCAAGACATTTATCCACCGTTAAAGAGTTCTTTTTCCCAGGTCTCTGAAATCAGAAGATGTGAGTAGATGTTGCTATCTTGTACCTATTTGAGAATGAAGCCAAAGCAAAAGTAAAGAAGGAAGCTATAAAACAAAGAAAAGGAACACCTAGTAACATCATTTAAACTGTTTAAGCCATTTCCCAAGATAGGCCTTATCCTGATTTTTCTGTCGTATGAGCCAGTAAGTATTCTTTCTACCTAAACTATTGGAGTTTGGACTTAGATCAGTTGTATCCAAAAGTGTTCTCATTGAGACAGATATCTCTCTGATATCACACACAAAAAAACAGCCTAAAGTTTAAGGTAGTTATATTTTCTTTTAAACACTTAAAGAAGGACCTGCAGCTTTTCTATTTTTGAACTTTTATCATCCAGATAGAAAGATACCTATTTTTCTATCCACAAATGTATTTTATACTTGCTTCTCACCTGTAAACATTACCCGTTTCTTTCTGGATGACAAATTTGCTTGTGTGAATCATATCATTCTATAAACTATGTTGCCAAGAAGTTGTATTCTTTATTCTCACACCACACCACATGCCCTGTGGTTTTTAACACAGCAGCGATTATTCTGTCAAGTCAAATAATTTTAGATTTACCTCTATGTCTTCCATTCATTCCACAAATACTTACTGAACAGGACCTCTGCAATTGTATCGATAATCCAAAGATAAATGGTAACAGGTGCGGTTTTTCAAGGATCGTCCAGGCTCTTCAGGAGAGTATCAAGTGATATACAGGGATAACAGACCTGCGTGGCAATTGCTCGGTAGGTTTCAGTCTCCCAGGTGCCTACATCCAACAAGGTGCCACCCTCTTCATCACTTCTCACATCCAACATCTCAGCAAATCCTCTTGGTACTACCCCCAAACCTTTCCCAGATCTGATCATTTCTAATAACTTTGTTCCTAAAATCCTAGTCCAAGCCACCATTACTTCTCACCTATACTATTGCAATAGGCTCCAAACTAGTCTCCCTGCCTCATCACTATAACCTCACAAGCCCCAATCATAAAGCATAAAGCATAAATCAAATCAATCCATTCTGCTGCTTAAAACACCCCAATGTCTTTTCATTGCCTTTAGAAAAAGAAAAATTCAAACACCTTACCACATGCCCGGTCCAACGTGACCTGACTCTTACCTCCCTCTTCAGCATCATTCCTGGCAGGCTCTCCCTTATCCACCTCCCCCAGGCGACTGAACTTCATTTCATGCCTCAACTGCCAAACCCGTTCCTCTCTCAGCGCCTTGCAACTTGCTGCTCTTATGCCTATAATTCTTTCCTCTCTCATCATTAGGTCGCACTTCCGGCAATCCTTTCCTAATTGTCTTGGCTGAAATAATTGCCCTTCTACCATGACTCTACCAAGCCCTTTTCCCATTGTCATCTTTGATTTTCTTTACAGCACTCATCACTATTTCAAATCAGATTGTTTATTTATTTGCTTATACAATAATCCTTGGCCTTTCTCTGCATGCTGCTAAAATGTAACTTCCAAGAAGTCAGGGACTATGTTTTATTTAATGCTTACTCAGCACCAGGAATGCCTGGCACATGGTAGGCGTTCAGTACCAATTTGAATACAAGACTACAGATGAGATATATGTAACTCAAACTTGGAAACCAGAGAAATAGGAAAGGAAGTTAAGGAAGATAACATTTTGGAAAAATGGGGTAACTATCAAATGAATAAAGTATAGAATATATGAGTTAATAGGAAATTTGAAGGAAGAAAGATAATGAGGAATTAGTTCACATGTGCTTTCTGTCGTATTCTACAAAGCAAATGGACTGCAAAACCACAGAGCAGAGCAATAACAAATAGGAATAAGTTAAATTGTAGAACTATTTTAAATTGCTATCTCTAGGGTTGCTGTGAGGTTTGTGCTTACTTAACATTGTTATTCATGACCTGGAAAAAATAACGTGTATCATAGTAATGGAAATGTAGATAATCCTAAATTGAGTTTATTAATTTTTTTAATTTTTTTTATTAAAAAATTTTTTTGACATTTATTTATTTTTGAGAGACAGAGAGAGACAAATCATGAGCAGGGCAGGGGCAGAGAGAGAGGGACACACAGAATCGGAAGCAGGCTCCAGGCTCTGAGCTGTCAGCACAGAGCCCGGCGCAGGGCTCGAACCCACAAATGGTGAGATCATGACCTGAGCTGAAGTCGGACACTCAACCGACTGAGCCACCCAGGCGCCCCCCTAAATTGAGTTTTATTGCTAATGTCAGTAAGGACCCAGTTCTCAAGTGATACCAATTCCCTCAAAAACCTAAACTGACTAAACCTTGAGAATTTGATTTGAACTCTTTTTAAAATACAAATATTTGCAGGGGCACCTGAGTGGCTCAGTAGATTAAGCATCAGGCTTCAACACAAATCATGATATCATGTCTTCTGGGTTTGAGCTCCGCACTGGGTCTGTACTGACAGCTTAGAGCCTGGAGCCTGTTTTGGATTCTGTGTCTCCCTCTCTCCCTGCCCCTTCCCTGCTCACACTCTGTCTTTCTCTGTGTCTTTCTGTCTCTGTCTCTCTCTCTCTCTCTCTCTCTCTCAATAATATGTATATGTATGTGTATGTATGTATATATATATATGTATATGTATATATATACAAAAAAATACAAATATTTGCATAAAATTCAGTTGAATCTAGTCATTCATCACATAAGAGAAAGCTAAAGAAGCTAAGGGGACCCATGGCAGATACTGGGATAAAAATCAGATACCACCTGATCATTCAAAAGAATTTTGATTTGTTTGATGTTTGTGTGTTTTTTTGTTTGTTTTAAGTTTCCTGAATAGATGCAACATTTATTGAGTGTCTACCAGGTGCAAGAAACTCTAGATATAGTTCATTTTCTCTTCTGTGTAACTCCTAATGGACCTGTCCTCTCCATTTTACAAGTAAGAAAATTGATGGAAGTGAAATTGATGGTTCCAACTTTGAACCACCTATTCCCAAAGTTCTTTTTCATCATAGTATTCATCAACATATTCCTATTGTAAGCTCTGAGATACAAAGTATTGTACATAGCTGATCAGAAAATACCATTCTACTTCACTTACAACTTGACAACACATCCAGTAAAAGCTACTAGGAAATAAACAAAAATGAGGAAACCTTAAAAAAGACTCCTCAATGAAAAATGAAACCAAAAAAATATATAAATAAACATATTTTAAGACTAACAAAGCAATAGTATGAAAATAAATTTTTTAAACATTGACCAAGAAGAAAACATTTATGAGCTGTAATTAAATTAAATTAAGATTAATTTATACCAAACAGCAAAGAAAAACATTGCCTGCTAACAAACTTGTAAGGGATGTCTTCCATCCACTGTGGCATTTATGAGCAGTTGAATGAATGAATGAGTGGATAAACTGACAAAGATACTTCAGCCTATATTGTTGAAACAATCTTGAGCTGGCAGAATAGGAGCTCCAAGGAAAAACTCAGAGATGAATTTAGGATCATCATTTTTTTTTTCTTCCTGTGCCAAGAATTTTGTGTTTCTCGAGTAATTCTGTGTTACCTTTCAACGAAGTAAATGAGATTTTAATTGGTTCCCTTCTTTGAAATGGAAGATAGGCCCAGGCACCACTATCAGTGGGAACCCCTTCACCAGTATTTTATGTGACTGGGGCACAATGTCTATAGTATTTTCAGCCTTCACATTTTTAATTTTTGTCAGGCAGTACTGTAACAAGATCCCCTAAGTCAATGTGCTACCAGAGGGGGGAAAACGAAATAAAGAAAGCATCCATATAAAGTAAACAAGTTAGAAAGGCTCATTTTTCATTTGTTAACTAGCCTCCACACGGCTGTTGGCTGTGACAACAAGTGATTTAATGAGTCCAATTTAAAATAGTCTTGTCTGTATAAGATAGATGTCTTGGAAAATACTTTTTAAAAATCTCACAGCTATAGCAAAGGCTGCTTCAACATACCCTGAGAAAAATCTGCACTACAGTTCTACTTTTTTTTTTCTAAATTCTTTGATAGGCCAGATATCAAGCTAGCAACAGCAAGTAATATTCCTATTGTACCTGTGAACATTTCCTAATAGTAACCTTTAACAATATGTTTCAGAAATACCAGCTTAAAAAACCATAAAATCTTATCGCCTGTGTGGAAGAGTGATTAGTCCACAAGAGCCTTTCTCAACTATGTGTTTGTCTTCTCTTCAGTTACTTAAATGACCCATTAGAAAGATGCTTTGTCAGAAGACGATAATGATAAGGAGCATGATGTGCCCTCTGCACAGGCAGGGGAGGGGACTCATCTCTGGAGTGGGCACTCTCTAGGTTGTGGCATTTGATTTTAAAAAGCTTGTAAATGTATCTAAGTGGAAGAGATGAAACCCCTCCAGATTCATTCCCCAAGTTCACAAATACATGTCTCCTTCCTCATGGACATTTCTCAGATTTTAAAAGTAGAGCAGGTAAGAAGTGTTATATCTGAATTCACATGATGCTTCCCTTCATGTAAAGAACAATTGCATCTTTTTGATCATCCTTTGGCAACAGATAAAACACATTATATAGCTTCTGAGAGGGTCAGGTAGATCCAATTTTGTTGAATGACCCTCCTCGGCTCAGAACTAAGTACCTTGTTTTGTTCTTGGGCCATGGATAAGTCTAAATTTGATTAGTCTAAATGTGTATCTTTACTTTTTTTTGAATGTCTAGATGGGGTGATTATCCAGAATTAACCTTCAAAAATGAGATTGCCTAAAGTCACCTCTGCAATAATATTCCAATTTGCTAAAAAATGTTTCAAGATTCCATGAACAAGAGGCTTGCGCTCCAGTGCTGAAGGGTGTGCATGCTGAATAAAAGGCTAGAAGCCCAGAGAGCAGATGTGCTTCAAAGGCAGCCTCACGATAAAATTATTCAAGAAGTCAAAGAAATGAGAAAAAGCAATGTCAAAATATTTTCACATTAAAAAAGTAATTAACATATACTGCATAAATTAAAGAAATGTAGACAAACAGACCTAGCCATAATACAAATACCTTTCCAAGCCAAGTTTCCTTTTAGATAAATATAGTTCATGCAAGTAGAAAAATGTAAACCACTTCTCAAAGGCATACATACATGTGTGTCTTCCCTGACTTTTGTAGCAATCTCAAGCAAAGCAGCAGAGGAGGGAGTGGGTAGAACAAATGCTAACAAGAAGGCTTAAGTAAATTGCCAACTGTCTCGTCTGGATGGGGTATGCACCTCCCCACGCTGAGCTTTTGTTGTGGTCCCAATCTCAGGCCAGCACTGGAGCAGGCTATTCTTTGTAGGGGACTTGTAGAAAACAAATTTTAAAATGTCAAATGCTGCATGCTATTTTCACACTCCACACTTGATTCTTCAGTCTTGGATGATTTAAAAAAAAAAGAGAAAGAATTAAATTTACTGAGAAAAACAAACATTTTTGTTTGGAGAGCTGGAATAATCTCCACAATCTAATGATACATATGATGCACAAGCCCCAAAATGTTTTTGGTCATGTTTGAGAGGGAAACGTGCTCAGGTGTCTAACCTGGATGGAGTTATTTGCATTCATTTGTTGTAATACAAATATGTCATTAATAACTGATATTTCCTAAGTTTCAGTCTGACATCTTTGATAGTTCCCAATGATATGATTTTGATCCTTACTTTATCTCCTTTAGCATGCAATCTCCCTTTTTTAAAAATTAACTTATTGATGTTGAGAGAGAGCACAAGTGGAGGAGGAACAGAGAGAGAAGAAGAGAGAGAGTCTCAAGCAAGTTCTGCACTGTTTTTGAGAACCCAATGCAGGGCTTGATCTCATGAACTGTGAGATCATGACCTGAGGCTAAATCAAGACTCAAGTTGGACACTTAACCAACAGCTACCCAGGTGTCCCTGCAACTTCCCTTGTCATCTCATTCCGCTATTCTGTCTTCTCCTCTTTGATTTCTTGTCGAATTATGTTTTTAAATTATCTCCTACCATAAATTTCTTGTGAGGAATTTCATCTGTTCCTTAGGTGTCTGTTTCTTCAAAGTTGGACTTTGTCTTTTGAAAAAAAGGTTTTTAAAGGTCACTTATTTAGATAGCTGTGTCAACCCATTTTTTTACATTTATTCATCCTTGAGCAGTTTCATCCCAATTCTATAATTTTCTTTTCTTTTATAGTTTAAATAAATTTCTGATTCCTATTTTTAAATATCCAAAACCAGTTTGTTTTCTCTTCCAAACTACCCAGGTACTTTGAAGTGTTATAGTGTTTATGTTCCATGCACATTTTCTGGAACGAGACGACATGGCAGGAAGGGTAAGGTAAAGAGATCAAACTAGGCATGAACTAAGAAGCAGTCTCTTCCATATAATCCAGGGTTTCTACTCTTCTTGAATTTGTTAAATGCCCTATAATGGAGCTAAACTCCTCTAATTGTGGAAAATATGCCTCTCCCTAAGAAAAAATCTCAGACTTCAGGTTGGTCCTTAAAATCAGTAGTAGGATTCCTTCTCTCCAACATACATCCAGTTTTTCACGAAGCAATAGGACTCCTGATCCTAAGGTGTGTTCATTGCTCATCAGAATAAAAACTACATATTTGTGTCTCCCTTGCAGTTGAGTGTAGTCACCAATTTCTGGCTGATAGGATGCAAGTGAAATGTGTAAAAGCTTTCAGGGACCTTCCATAAGAGACAGCGTGCTTATTCTTTCCTCCATCCCACTGCTTGGAATGTGAGTGTCATCTTCTTTTATATGTGGTCAAAACAACACATAATGGATCACAAAAGAAGAAGCCTCAGTTTGCTGAGAGTTGACAGCAGCATAACCCAGCTCAGGGTCACCTACTCAGACATGTATGTAAGAAAGAAATACATGTATATCTTAATTAGGTACCATGCTCCATTTTCTGTCATTTGTAGCCTAATTTTGATCTAAAAAAATACAACTTCTTTCAAAAAAAATCAGAACTTGTTCATGTCTATGGTTTCATACTGTCAACCAACTAGTTTGAGAAAGGAAAACATAAGTATATACTCCTAATTTTATTCTCTCTAGATTTAGAAAAACTAATGAGAATTCTCAGAATTCTATTAACATTCCCAAATGTCTTCTTGATGATGGGGACAGTACTGTTTCACTACAGAATCTTCAGTTTCTTTCTATAGCTGCTGCCTTTCTGAAATGTTTTATATTATTCTATCTCCCTTTTCTTCTTGGCAGAGGGCTATTTTTCGGCTGAGTTCTTTTGATAATTACATATAAGAGATTCTATGCTATAGCTCCATTCTACATTTTTTCCAAAGCATATGATTCCATTTTCCTACCCTTTTAGGGACTTGATTAGCTTCTATCCAGGCCTAGAGCAATTTAGTAGATAAACACATCTTATGAGGATGGTACTCAGAGAATAAAATCCCTGCTATGGTTCACTATATTTATTAACTTGACTGGGCCATGGGTTCCCAGATGCTTGGTCAAACATTATTTTGAGTATGTGTGAGAGTGTTTTTAGATAAGTTATGCATTTGAATTTGTAGATTAAATAAAGCTGATTGCCCTCCCTAGGGCACCTGGGTGGCTTTGTGGGTTAAGCATCCAACTTCAGCTCAGGTCAGGATCTCATGGTCTGTGGGTTTGGGACCCATGTCGGGCTCTGTGCTGACAGGTCAGGGCCTAGAGCCTGCTTCGCATTCTGTGTCTCCCTCTCTGATCCTCCCCTGCTCGTACTCTGTCTCTCTCTCAAAAATAAAAATAAACATAAAAAAAAATTTTTAACGCAGATTTCCCTCTCTAATATAGGTGAGTCTCATCTAATTAGTTGAAGACTTGAGTACAAAAAAAAGGCTGACCTTCCTTTGAGTAGGAAGAAACTCCTCCTGACTGACTGACTTCAAGCTGTAATATCCATTTTTCCTGCCTTCAGACTCAAATTAAAACATTGGCTCTTTCTGGGCCTCAGATCTGCTGGCATTTGGACTGGAAGTGCACCATTGGCTCTCCTGAACTTCCAGCTTGCCAACTGAGTATCTTGGGGCTTCTCAGCCTTTATATTGCATGAGCCAATTTCTTATTTTATATGTATATATATATAAAATATATATATAATATATATATAATATTTATTTATATATTTACATATATATATATATATATAAAGAGAACCATGAAGTCCCCAAATACTACTTTCTTTCAAAAAAAAAGGAGGATTGCAGTGAATAAGTGGGTATGATCTCTAGGGAAGTTCTGGCTATTGATAGCCATATCTTGGGACTTAGGAACAAAATGTATTACAGCATCTTACAGGATGAGGTCACAGCTGAGCCAAGGCTCACAGTCAGACATAACTCTCATATGGAGTTAGATGGCATCCTACACATTATTTGTATTCACTGATTTACATGAGTCTTGATTCACAACATGGTGGGAGTAATTCAGATTTATACACACAGACATATTTTTTTGGGAGAGGGAGAAAGTAATGTTGCCAGATGGCACAGAAATATGGCAAAGCCCCTGAGAAAAAATTCATACCAAGGGAAAAGGGGATCTAGAATGGCAATTTCACAACAGAGTTTAAGGATTCAATGACAGCAAAGAAAGACAGTGAGGTGGCAGATAATAAAATTTCACACTAACCTGGCGGTCCCAGTGGCTGTATACACTCCAAGAAAATAAAGGATCATCAGTGTGAAAAGAAAGAGGATCTCTCCCTAAATAGCTTTCAGAACCAAAGCCCAATAACCTTGTATGTGAATATTTTGCCCTTATAGGAGACTGCTAAATTTAATAGTGCCATGAAGATTCAGAGCCTCAGAATGGGAATGTATCAGCAGGGGCTTTAGTGACTATAGTAGAAATGAAAATGAAATGCATTATAGACACATATGCTAATTTATAAAATTATATTAAAAACGTTTAGGGATTTATAAAAATATTTGCGTGATGATGGAGCTTTGGAAGGCACTGAAACTCCTACATAAGTTTAGAAAGGAAAAGCCTAGGTATTGATATAATTGACTTCATTCATACCTATAAATTGGTGAGATTTGGGGATGTTTTGGTGAAAATGTGCTTCTTCCAGACCTCCCAAAGTGGTGTCCTAGACACAACACCTGTAAATAACATATGTTTGTTGTTCTAACCTGAACTGAACAACTTTTTTCTTTAGGAGAAGGGTATGGGGGATTAAGATCCAAGAGGAATTTGTAGTTCATGTCTCTGTGTAGTTGATTATACTCTTATAAATAAAATTATAATTAAAATGGGACACATTTTAAGGATTTAAGGAGCCTTCCCTTAAATTTAACTTCTGTCATGCAGAGCTATATCCCAAGCCTTTTCAAAAATTTATGGGCACATAGGAAAAGCCTTTGAGAAAACTCTTCTCTTTTTTCTCATCTGAGTCCACCGTCTTCTGCCTGCCATTGGCAATGTCCTTGCTAATCTTACTTTTTAATGTTATGGCACACAATAGCAGAAAATGATGGGGATTTGAGTTTCTCAAAGGAAAGATGCATTTCCTCCTTCAGTATTTAAGGCCAAAAGTGCCTAATTTGTCTCAGCTTTGCTGGTTGACACTGTTCACTCAATAAACACTTTTTGGACACTCAGGTACTTAGCATTAGGCCTGCTTTTGGGAACTCAGTGGTAAACTACACAGAGCCAGTCGCCATTCTTATGGAGCTTACAAACTGGTAAAAATACGTATATGAATAGGACCACAGACAACTGCCATACAAGGTGCAAGGGAAGCCATGTTATGTTCTGTTATGTCGTCATGTTATATCATGTTAATGTCATGTTATATTGTGTAATATAGAATAGAGCAGAATGATATAGTTCAGTAGTTAAGAACACAGGCCCTGAAGTCAAACTGCTCATTTCAAACGTCAACTCTGCTATTTGCTTATTATCTTCTTAGTGTGTTGTATGAATAGATAAAATAAGCATTAAAACATTCATTAGGTGCTAAATAATTCTTCGCTATCATCATTAGCTCTTTATTTTCTCTGACATTGTCTATTTTTACTTTGCTATTATATATATGTTGTCTGTCCCATATACTGTTGTAATTATTGTTGTTTATAATGATGACCACCACCACCCTGAAATCTCTTACAGCAGCACACATTAATTTTTGTGGGATTTTAAGCTTCTGTTTACAGTTCTAAGGCAGAGAGACTCCCTCCAAATGTTACTCACAGGAAATCTATTGCCTGATAATCTGAGGAGCCAAAGTGTTGTTGTTGATCTTGTTCCTTCTAAAAGTTAGTCAATTGTAATCGTTATCCATCCACCCAGACACAGTCCCTTCTCTCCCTGTTTTCATACCTGCAGCCTGCTCTTCCCTCAGAGAGGCTCAGTGACAGACTCTTAATAAGTTCAGTGATAGTATTGCCAGAAGGGTAACTGTCATTAGTGTCTCATCAAACTTTATGGGCATTATCTGATCTTTGAACTTGTGTGTCTATAAAAATCAACAAACTGAAATTACTCAGAGATGACCCATCAGAGCCACCCTCAACAATAATATCTTTTCTACATAACACTAAGATCTTGCTTTTTGTATTTCCTTAGTTTAAAATAAAATTAATGTTCTTATTTCAACCTTTGCTAGTGCATATCCCTGATGTGAAAAATCAACCAAGAAAAAAATGATCGTGTTGTCTCTCTCTTACTGTTTGGCAGTTTTAGTATTCCCAAGCAGAAATCCTGGGGGGAAAAGAAACTGTCTTGCTGTATCTATAATTTATCAACATGGAAACCTTGTGGTTCTAATCACAAAATTTGAGAGGTCAGTCTTATCTCCACAACCATGCTGGGAAGAATTTCTAATAGGAGGAAATGTGTTTCCCAAGAATAAACTTCTAATTATTAAAAGCTGATGAGGGGAGAAGGTATGCAGATATAGAACACTCTATGAAGATAAATGTATTATCTATAGAATTGAGGAGAGTGATTTTAGGGCATAAGCAGAGTAAAGAGGGAGGTAGCAGCCCCAAAATGTCTACATAGGAGAAAATTAGGGGCAGCAAACAGGTTAGAAGCTACAGTTGTATAGCAGAGACATGCCTTCACTTGAATGAATTTAATGTGCAGTGTTAGAGATGGCTTGGGGAGATTATGGGCATAAATAAATCCTCATAAATCCCTATTTGATAACCAGCACTAGGGAGGAGTGAAAAGGTCGTGAAAGTATAAACATTATCTAAACCAGGATAAGATAAATATTAAATAACTGGGATGGAGCAGTTGATAAAGTCAACACATATAGTACACAGCCCTTGCCTATGCTGGATTACTCTACCTGGATAGCTGGCTGTTACCTCCCAAGTAACACAATTTTGACACCAATTAGAAGGATTGGTATCCACTCTACCCTCTATTCTCATGCTGCACTGATTCTTAGGCCATGTCCTTTAAGAGCCTTCACATTAAAGCAACATTCAGCAAATATTTTTTTAGCATATCCACATATCCACAAACACAAAAGTCCCATTCATGCAGTACTTGGCTTATAGTGCTTGGCTTATTATACACTCATATCTTCCTATCTTGATTACAATCTTTACAAAAGCCCATTTCTGTATCAGTATCATTAGTAACAATAATACTAATCAATACCAATTCATCACTTATTTCTGCCAGGCACCGTGCCATTTAACCTTCTTAACAACCTATGAAGTACTTATTCTTTCACTTCTGCATACGGTTCTGTTTTCAGAGAACCTAAATGGGTTGAGTACTGTGCCAGCCACTAGAACTAGATTAGCAAACAACACACACTTTGGCCCACCTTGATGAAGCTTATTTTCTAGTAGAGGAAATCAGCCATAAACAAGCAAACAATGAGACCCCAAGTAAATCTCATAAGGTAATTGTAGCAAATAATGCATCTGTTTTGATAAATAATGAGAGACAATGACTACATGATGAGGGAGGTGTGGAGCAGAAGATTACTTTAGATAAGGTGGGCAGTCAAGGCTTCTGTGAAGAGGTGAGTTTGAATAAACATGGCAATGTACCTGTCATATGGCACTGCAAAGGACTCAAGTGGAAAGGTGCTTGGCTTTTTTGAAAAATGGAAAACAGACCACGCTGAAGTAAGCAAATGAGACATTAGAATGAGTTTATATGGGTAGATAGGAGTCAGATCATGTAGGTCTGGGCTTTAGGCCATTTTTAAACATTTGAATTTTATTCTGCGAACAATGGAAAGCACTAGTGTGTTTATCTCCATTTAATCAAGTGACAGTTTAAGAGACCCAGGCTTAGTGATGGTAATTAACTTGTTTAAGGTCACCCAACTAGTAAGCAGTGGAACTGAGATGTGAACCCTGATCAGTCTGATGCCAAATATTAGTTTTTGATGCTAATTCCTGATAGACTGCCTAATACACAGTACATTAGCCATCATCATCACCACCACCACTGCCATAATCACTATGGTTATCATTATTTTACAGATGAGGAAGTAAAAAGGCTTAGATTCTCAGGAAATTGCCTGATGTCACAGTCAGTAAGTAGAAAGGGTAGCATTTAAACCCAGCTTCTCTAACTCCAGAGCCAAGACGTTTAACCCCAGCACCTATAGACTTTCTAGTAGACTATGTTATGCCCAGATTTTAATGTCACCCCCCAAAACCAGAGATTACCTGGGAGACTGAATCACGCATGCAAAAGCAAAGGGCTTTATAATGAATTTAGGCCCAGCCAGCCTAAACTCAGGCTCACAGACTTCAACAACACACTGGATCCACGTGGAGTGAGCCCCGAACAAAGGCAGGGTAGGGCTTTTATGAGTTTGGGAAGGGGGAGTTACAGGAAATTGTGACATAGGTACAGTGATCCAATCATTATTATACAATATTATTGACAGCAGGTCTAGCCATTCACATTGCCTAGAGTATTTGTTACTTTTGGCGGGACCCAATCACAACATTTAGAGTATTGACCAATCACAGAGTGGGCCCAGGACCCTCACGTAGGGCGTGACTAGTCTTAGCCTCCATCTTTAGGCCTGCCCTTAGAAATGTTACAAGGGTGGTCCCTCTTGCCTTGGGCAATGTGTGCCCTTCTATTGTTTCATGGAGTCAGTTTCAGACCTGCGTCCTTACAACTATAGGCATTCAGTTGTTTCCTGAGAAATGAATAAACTGTAAGTATACAAAACTGTACTTGGCTCTGAGGGGAACTAAAAACTAAGAGAGGCTATCTTTAAAGTGTTCAAAAATGGGATGAAGTTGGGATTATAGATTAGTCATATGCACAAATAACCATACTACAAGGCATAATTCTTTTATTTCCTTTCTTTTCTTTCCTTTCCTTTATCTAAGCAAATATATATTGGCTTCCTGCAATGTCTCTGGCCCTATCCAAGCCCAAGAGAACAAAGGATTGTTAAAAGTGGTAACATAGTAACTTGAAAGTGGGATACATTGTCCATCACCTGTTTTGGTGAATCAAAAAGATTTCCTAGAAGGTCTCTGAAAAAGGAATACAATTCTGACAGATGAAAATATGAGGACATTCCAGACAATAGTGTAATGGTAGCCACAGAAATGGAAGAGTTTAAGAGTAGTTCACAGTGGTCAGTAGTTCAATTGATTGGAAAAGAAAATTCATGTGGCAAAGACAGGAAAAAAAATTTTGGAAAAGAAGTGTGTGGCTATATTTTGAAGAAATATATTGATTAGTAGGCATACGAGTTCTGCATAGAACATTGTTTGATAAACTTTAATTGCACTTTGAACAAGGAGTAAAAGAATAGAGAATTCAGGGGTGCCTGGGTGGCTCAGTTGGTTGAACATCCTGCTCTCGAATTCAGCTCAGGTCATGATCCCAGTGTCATGGGATCAGCCCCACATTGGGCTCTGCATGGAGTATGGAGTCTGCTTAAGATTCTCCCTCTCTCTCTTTCTCTCTCACTCTCTGCCCGTCTCCACCACTTGTGTGCTTTCTCTCTCAAAAGAGAAACGAATAGAGCGTTCAGGTAACTGATAAGTTTTATATTTTCAAGGAGTTTGTCTTTGAAGTGATCAATACCCATTCTCAAGATCCCTTCTATTGTTTTATATTAGTTCCATGAGAGAAGGAAAGGTGCTGTCTTGCTCACTGCATGAATAAGACAACGTCTAGAAGAGTGCCTTCCACATGGAGGTAATTTGTTAAATAAATGAGTGAATGTGTTTATATGGATCTCTGTCCAAAAATTCACATTTGTTTGTTAGAAATGATATTTTAAATGCTCACCCAGTGACTTACAAGAGGGCAGTATCACCTGGAAAAGGTGTTTTCAAAACTGTGGAGTGTATCTGGTTATCATAATGCATAGGAGACACTAATGATATTTAATACGTGTAGATCAAAAATGCATACAACAATCTTATATAACATAGCATTGACCCATATCCCACAGGACTTCTGAATGTCATATCAAATATTAATGTAGGTAAAACATCTGCTTATAATTATGTGAGGTTTATATCTAACCACTTTCTACAAATAAATACAAATAAGTTGTACACCGTTTATTACAACCTGAGGAAGCATGGCAGTGAACTCTTCTCTGGGTAAGCATCTAAAAAGAACTCAACCCTTGCTGAATCCTTTATTGCAGCCTTATGAGACACCTAACCCAGGGATCATCTATGCCATGCCCACATTCCTGACCCACAGAAACTAAGTGATAATAAATACATGTTGTTAGAAGCCACTAAGTTTGTGATCATCTGTTATGCAGCAATAGAAAACTAATACAGAAAGGTTAAGTAATTTGCCCTGATCTGTATAACTACTAATTAATGGGTATAAAAAAACCAACACATTTCTGTGTCGAATGCCATTACAATTATCCAGAATTTTAAGATGGGGGAAGAGAGGTTAAGATGGCTCATGTTGAATAGCTTCAGGGAACTAACTGAATTAAGAGAGGAGATGGTCTGCCACAAGTGGAATGGGACATACAGTTCTGGTGCCCGGGAAAGTAGTCTGGCCTGAAGACACAGATTTGGAAGTCACCATACTATAAAAAGCTACATGCTCTTGGTATGTAGCCAAGAGCATGAATGAAATCACCCAGAGAATACTAAAATTGGGAAGAAGAGCAAGGATGAATATTTAAGGGGGTAACAGAGGAGGAGGAATATTCACAGAGTTCAGAGGGAAACTAGAAGAATAGTATCTTGGAAGTCAAAGATGGCTTTTCTAAAAACAGGTAGAAGTCAGTGTTACAGACCACAGAAGCGGCAGATAGGCTAGAGTTGACAACCCCTTGTTAGATTTAACTATTTAAGAAGCTCTTGGTAAAACAGTATGACTGTGTAGTCTACAAGGTGGACCCAGAAGCCCTCATTAATCTGTGATCACATACCAAACAGAACAGGGGTTAGCGTGACACAGTGCACACCGCTGTGGCACTCCACACAGATGAACACAGACCAGTTCATTTCAACTTAGCTCCACGGACAGTTACTAAACATCCACGGTCACATAGACTATGTGAGTATGGTTCTACAGTCACTTAACTACGCCCCATTCTGCTCACATTTTTCCAGCTTAGTGACAACAATATGGAAGCACTTTATCAAATCTTTTGCTGAGTTCAAGACAAGATATGCGTACACATTTCCCTGATCTACAGCTCTGCAGCCCATCTCCCCTGTGGATTCCAAGAGTCTGCAAAAGTTTTCACATGTGAAATCCTAATTATGTCTCATACGGAGTACAGCCACAATACATGGAACTTAGCAGGATTATCTCAACTGAAAAGTTACGCCCACTTTGTTAATTTCATGGTAGATAGGTCCTGTTTTTGTTTCTTTCAGTTATTTTCCCTGCTTTCTGAAAATCTGAAGGAGACTTTTTTAACAGCAGTACAGCTTTTATAATTAACCGTAGCCATGCTATTTCTGTTTACATGCTTTTTTTTTTTTCAACCTGATTAAGAAAATTGCAATTTTCCAGAGTTCCCTGGGGTGAGCCTGGAGCAATGTATAAACCAACAGTTTTTTTTTTAACTTCTGCCTGGAGGGCAAAAGTCCACTAACCTGAAAGTAATGGTCACTGATAAGAACAGAGCATTAGATGAAATATAACATTCAGGATCACTACATGCTCCCACGTAGCATTAGTTGACCCTTAAATAGAACAAGTCTCCCGTGAACCATAGAGTATGCCATGTCTGTGTAACATGGTTATATAATCTAAGAAATATTTAAAGCGTATTCATACCTGAAATCTGATGTCTTACACACAGAAATTACTAGTAGTTTTAACTGTATTTATTCTGATTAGACATGTGTCATTAAAAGACAACATGAGAAATAACATGAATGTATAATTTAATAACAAGCCAGAACAGATGTGAATGTGGGAGGTTACAAATTCAGCAATGATAAAAAAAAAAAATAACAACAACAAAACAAAAACATAGAAAGTATCTACCAAATATACACTAAATCAAAACTTCACGTGCAATGTTTTGTTTTGTTCATCGATGTGCTTCAAACACTTAGAACAATGCCTAGCACATAGTAAGTGTTCAAAAAGTTCACCAACAGATATGGTGATGGCGGCTCAGGAGATGTGGACGTTTTGACAGAAGCATACCCTGCTGCGGAAAATTGTCCAAGTGAAAAACTCAGACAGGAATCTAAACCTTCTGCTTTTTCACTCTGTGCCAAAGGAGGCTGCCCAGAGAAATGGAGGGTGGACTGTCTGTGGGGCCAGATGATGCATCTCAAATCGTTAACCCTGGGGTTGGCACATAATCATGTTTCAATCGTATTAGTTGTCATTTTGTTATTATTGTTGGTGGGAGTGGTTTGAGGACAGGTCACTCCTTGGAGGCGGCGGGTGGGGGGCCTGCTTTCCCAATACAGGCTCTGGACTAGAAAGAGACCTTAGTCAGTCCAGGCTGCAATAAAATACCATAGACCAGGTGTCTTGAACAACATCGATGTATTTCCCACAGTTTTGAGAGGCTGAGAAGTCCAATACCAGAGTGCCAGCAGATCAAGTATCTAGTGAGAACCACTTACTGTTTTGCCGATGGCTGCCTTCTCACTATATCCTGTCATAGAGAAGAGCACACAGGAAGCAAGCTTTCTCCCGTCCCTTCTTATGGGGCACCAATCCCACTGTGAGAGCTCTGTATTTATGACTTAATTACCTCGCCAAAACCCCATCTCCAAATACCATCACATTGAAGATTACAATTTCAACAGATGAATATGGAGAAACACAAACATTCAATCCATAGCTGGGCTAGTCATGTGCCCTCCCTATATGCTCCCAGTGCCATGTGTTTTGGAGCAATTATATTCCATTTCCAAAAGGTCCCAGGGTAGCCTCTAGACTGCTGGCTGGTTTCCAGGGTTCTCTCCCATGCCTGAGAGAAAATGGAGGAAAGGCTCTCTTTTTTCTGAGGATGAAGGAAGTTTATTATCATGGGGTACTCATTCTGACACCCAAGGAGAGAATTCATATGAAGAGGATAGCTATGTTGTGAAGAACTCAAGAATCAACAGACTCAGAAATATATAAATTACATATTCATTACCCACCCTCATCTCAGAGGCTTCAACAGAGTAGGAGAAGTCAGTGTCCTTCAGCTCAATTTGAAATGCAGAATTCCATTAATATGGGACTTCGTTTAAGAACAATTCTTTCTCTAAATCTTTTCTCACTGCCCTCTTATCATGCCTTTCTCTTTGGTTCATGTTTCTCCTACAGTGCCATCGGGCTGAATTTTTGCACGATCCTGCATTCTGGTGTTTACATTATTTGTCTTTTACTTATTTAAACATATATTGAGCTCCTTGGTGTATTAGATCCTCACAACTGAATGAGTAGTTATATTACTATCCTCATTTGCAGAAGAAAAAGAAAGCTGAGTTCCTCGAGTTTGCATAGCCATTGGGTGTAGAGCCACAAACCCAGTCTGATTCTAGAAGTCAAGCTTTCAGCTCAGAGGGTTGCTGCCAATTACTACAATGGATACTTGGATCAGTGCCTTTCCTTTTCTTCAGCACCAGCAAAGAGGTCCATGTTGAGCAAACAACTTCCACCTCTTCCCTGTTCTCTGATTTCCTCTGCACCACCATACAAGCAAAGTGAGAGACACATTTCTAAGCATGGACCTTGTATAACTTGGGGAGCTCTCTCTAAGAACATTAATACAAAATTACAAGTGCATTATTAAGCATGAAGTTTAATATGTAATCTTATTCTGAATCACAGTAAATTTAAAAATTTAAAAGACTGGCAAATAGCACAAAGCCCATAAAAATTAACACACATAATTGATCATCTGCCTGACACACCTCTGTACTAATGGATTCCATTTATATTTTTTGGCTGCATATTTTTATCACTTCTTTGTATAATGAAAATTTTAAAATTAGTGTATCCCCTAAAGAATAATGGGATCAGCATTTCCTCTAGCATGACTGATTGCATTGTTTTTAATGCTAGAAAAAATTTTTGGTCTCATCTATGAAAATGAAACTTTTGAAAACCATCAATGAAAGTGGTCATGTTATTTAAGTTTTTAGGATTATTGTAAATTTGGAAATATCCTATCAAGTTTATTTTCCCTATGAGCTGTAGGATTTCAAACTATTTCTACTTTTCTTTGAATCCATGGATCATTCCCCATTACTGTTAATGTAATGGAGTATTATAAATGCTGTCTTTTTCATGATTTCCAATATTTCATCTCAAACATCTTTCCCAGTATGTTCACATAGTTTATCCTTCTTCATTAATTGAATATCAAACAATGAAATAACCTATTCAGTACTTTTATTTGAATTTTATCTTTTCCTTTTACTGAATTTTGGTGTCACCTGATAATTGTTACTATTTGCTTCTCAATGTCAGAATAATTTCTATTAATGTCATGACTCAACTCCACCGCATTTGGGTCAGGTTCTATTACCTTGTATCTGTATTTTCTCTCAATTCTTAAAGAAAACTTAAAGATGATAAAATATGATACTTTTTATATAGTTCCCAATCAGGAAGTTATAATTTCCCACTTGTTTCATTGAAACATTCCAAAATATATTTAGAAAAGCAGTTAAGATGGCATAATTAAACTTTCTTGACAAACTTTTTACATGCTCTAATTCTTAGAAAAAAGAATTTTAGATCCTTAAGATAACATATCTATCACACAAGACTCAAGCTACTTTGTAATAAAATGATCCTCTTGAAATTAAAAAAAATGTAATGCTTATTTATTTTTAAGAGAGACAGAGCATGAGTGGAAGAGGAGCAGAGAGAGAGGGAGACACAGAATCTGAAGCAGGCTCCAGGTTCTGAGCTGTCAGCCCAGAACCCAATGCGGGACCCAAACTCACGAACCTGCAAGATCATGACCTGAGCTGAAGTCGATGGTTAACCGACTGAGTCACCCAGGCTCCCCTACATTGAGACTTTTTAATGAAACTCTAAGTTGCATGTATGTTTAAAGTACTCTTATCTATGAGATAAGTCTGAAAGCATAGCTGTTGCAAAATACTAGGGTAGTCAACAATTTCAGTTACTGTCACAGCAGCTTTTTCTCTGACAAGATGAAAAAAATGAGCTGGCATGTGGCACATATTCTGCTTACTTATTAAAGTTCTTAAACAGTGTTTGCAGCCCTTTGTCCCCACCTTTCCTAACGGCTGCATTGTCATATCATTAATGGTTTTTAGCAGTTAGTTACCATTTTCCAGAATTCACTTCATTTTTTTTTTAAATTTAAAGCCACAATATTTTGGTGGCTTCCAGTGGGTAAAAAAGTTAAAAAAACACTTATCAGGTTTTTTGTTGTTGTTAAAAGAGTAAGGCCTGATAATTACTAATCAATCAGTGTTTAGTATCCAGTTTAGAAGCTAGAAAGATGAATTAATATTTGGTATCCTTTTTTTTCAATTTTGTTTACCATTTTATTTTTTATATATTTCCCATTATTACAGTTAATTCTTTTTAAACTGTTTCAGATATATCACACTTCTTTTTTCATCTTAATATTTCTCAGCTGTCCACGTAAAAATGGATCAAATTTAACAGTGTGAAGGAAGACAGCCTTTATTGTGAACTCTGAAGGGCAAATGTCTTTCACTTAAAAATTTAATAATCCTAATTACTTTTGTTAAGCTCTTTAAAATAATACTGAATGTTCTTTCTTATCTGTTATTCAAGACATTAGTGTAGAAGCATTTGTAATTGATTTACTTTTTCTAATTCAAGTACGTAAATATAGATTTCTTGTGCTCTGTGGAGTCTTTGTGATGTTCAAGGGTTCTCATTATACACATCTGGTCTGGAAACTCGTCTGTTATATGTAATGACTGTCTTGTTAAAAATGGCTTAAACAAAACAATAGATATAAGCTTTTAGTTTGGGAATAGACAATCTACAGAAGTTTGATCATTTTAGCTTATTTTCAGAATATCTGAGTCACATTCTTTCTATTTCATGTTCTGTTTGGTTCTCTGTGAAGTTTCTAGAAGCAATTTTTAAAAACGCACATTTTTGGTTAAATGGTATTAAAAGAAATTATTTCTCAGTGAAACAGACCATAATGAAAGATCATAATACTTACTGAACCTCAGGGACTTCATCAACATAGAGCTTCTGCTGACCTTTGTTTTAGTTTTTAGTCTCATTCCCCACCCTCAGATTTATGCCTATCTCTTCAATCACCCCCTTCCTTTTCTAAGTTCACCTATTAACTCTCCACCCACTTCTACCATCTGGTAAAGGAGGAATCTTCTTTCTCCTGTACAGAATCTCTAAAGGAGGAATCAAAAAAAAAAGCTTTAGTCTATAGGTCTCACAAAACGCTGCAGTGCATGTGCAAACTCTCTAAGAAATAGGATCTCCTTTGCCATCTTACCACTAAATGCAGGAGGAATGCCTGTTGGAACGAAGCTATACATATCCCAAGGAAAAATATTCATTCTCAGCGACAGTATAGTCTGAATCCTTAAAGAAGTCTGCCTATCTTCCATTGAATTATGCAAATCACATCATTAGGTGGAGCTGAGCACACTCCTCTTAATATCTTTCTCTCCTTAAAAAAA
>NC_043707.1:84781621-84818841 GCF_006229205.1 Suricata suricatta
TAGGCATGACTTTGAGTAGATAATGAAAGAAAATGCAAAATGCTAATTGATTCATGATGTGGTTTCATCTTAGCTTGGGCAAACCATGCAGTATTTAATACATAGTAGCAGAATATTTACTATTGAAGCTTGAAAAGATGTGAGATCTTTGTGTGCAATCTTTCATTTATGCATGTGAGAGGGTTTTCTTTTCTTAATAATTTTTGCTTTTAAACCTTTCATTTGTGAAAACTAAGGCGTAAGGAGTAAATATAAATTTCAAATGGCCACACAACTTGTAAGTAGCAGAGCAAGGAATCAAATTCAGAACTATCTAACTTTAAATCTTCTATTATTGGAAGATGTATGGGAGACACCTGGTGTTAGCTCACAAAAGCCGATTATTGTTTTTAGGACTTTTTTTGAATTGGTTGTTAAACATAGCCATTAGTAAAAATCAAATTATATTAACTTACAATTAAATGAATGATTTGAAAACAAAGGTAATAAGTAGTCAAAACACATTACTTCCTCATTATTTAACTCTACTTGACTATTAGTGCTCTTGAGTTTATGTCTTTCTGCTTCTGCTTGGTGGAAACCCTATGTGATGGTGGCCACTGCACATCTTTTTCCAAGTCCATGTTTAATGATGTCATGTCTGTAACTTGAAGGTGGCTATGAGAGAAAATCTACATTAGGAAAGTTTGTAGCATCTCCTCCCTGTCCAGGGCTGGTTTTTAAATATTTGCCATTACACTATTTCTCTCAACTGTTAAACTGTCCTACCCTTAAATAGTGATCATTCCTCTCTATGAAAGACACAAGCCATGTGTCAGAGAATTGGTCTCATCACTACCATGTAATCCTGCACCCTTTGGTCTATGGGTGTCACATATGGGCTAGGGTAGTTAAGTAAATGTTCTACTTCCTGTGTAATGGGAAAAAAACAAAGTCCCTTCTCCTCAGAGTTCCAGATGCCCAACACATTAAATATATATGTCATTACTTAACAAGTATCATAGAAGTAGTAGACTGTTGTCCCTCTTAAATGAACTTTCTGGGCAAGGAATGAATTTAATATTTAAAAAACAAAGTTTAAAAATACAAACGGCAGAACTTCTTGTTCAGACTACAGACAGCAACAAAGACATATTGAAAAATTTTTAATCAATTCTGCCCACGTAAAATTCAGATATTAAGAATAACTAGCAGAATTTGGGCCAAAGAGCCTTTGATTCCCCTCTTCCCACTGATTATTATTTTGAATCTAGTCACAAAAGCCAGAAAAAGCCAAAACCTTTATCTTCAATTCCCACTTGAACTTAACCCAAATTATTTTGCATAAAGTTACTTTCTATGTACACCCAGTGAAATAAAAAATAAATTATCCTTCTCTGTTAATGCGATACAGTACTGTTATTCAAAGATATTTATGAAACTATTATACATTTTCAGGTCTTGGCATATATAAAGCACTGCAACAGCCAAGTATTTAGTAATATATTCTAAGTTTTCCTCTAAATCACAAGTTTTCAGAAAACCATAGGTAAATAAGAAAAGCAAGAGATAATATAAAATTAGAAAATTGCTTCATTAAGAATGAATCTTTGACACAGTTCCTTACTCTCCAATAAAGAGCAGCTACAAAGCATAGAATAACAACCCTGAAACTGAAAGTTTAGCTAAGGCTGTTTTTTAAATTGGCCTTATTGGATGACAGGTCCAATTCTAGAAATTTCATAAAACCATAAAGTTAGGAATACTGTCAAGAGGAATCATTTAGTTTACCTCATTAGGCAAGAATACATCATACCAGCATTTCCCCAAGTTCCACAAGATGGTAACAGATATTACATGAAAAAAGGGATTAGTCAAATAAGATTGAGAAAGTCTGGGTTTAAAAAAAAAAAAGGAAGGAAGGAAGGAAGAAAGAAAAAAACAGTTTTGTTTCAATCCCTCTTTAAACAGAGATCCTCTCTTGGAGCACCTGGGTGGCTCAGTTGGTTAAGTGGCTGACTTCGGCTCAGGTCATGATCTCACAGTTTGCGGGTTCAAGCACCATGACGGGCTCTGTGCTGACAGCTCAGAGCCTGGAGCCTGCTCCAGATTCTGTGTCTCCTGCTCTCTGCCCTTCTCCTGCTCACACTCTGTCTCTCAGTCTCTCAAAAATAAATAAACATTAAAATAAACAAACAGAGACCTTTTCTAGGTTCTGGGAGCCACTTTCTCCTTTTGACCCGTCAGGTCTTAGAAAGGTAAATGTGCTGTAGCTAGTGGCCTCGGGGTATTGTGCTACCTTTGTTGATGTTTCTAAACCTGTCCAAACCTTTGTAATGTCAATAAAGTCTTCTAAAATTACCCAGTTAAGTATATTAACTATTTCCTGCCAGGCCTGACTGACAAATATCATCTGCACCATTGCCTTACTAGGAATACTGGAACCACACACTTCACTATTTGGCTTAAAATTTGAGAACATGAAAGTGAGCTATTCACACTGACTGGATCATTTAAAGGCTAAACAAAATTTCAGGGCTTCAACCCTTCTGGAAGATAAACAAGCACTTTGGTGACTGCTGACAGTGGGTGAGCCTCACCAACGGGAACAAAGAGAACTTTTAGCAGCTGCTCAATTCAAGCAATGTATGCCATTCATTGGACTGGAGACTGGATGAGGTTCAGAAATAGCCCGTTCCTGACATCTCCCAGGAAAAAGACACAGAAAGTTCTGGCTTGGACAGAGTTTGGGGATCTCTTGATCCCCGTTCACATGGATCCCTTTTCTTTCCTTTCCCATTGCATTTCCATCCCCCATCTAGTCCAGACACAGGAAAATAAGATAACTGTCCAAATGTTTTCTGTGTTACAACATGGATTTTTGAACTTAAAATCAAAAATTGCTTCTTAGATTCTCTTATTTTTATCACTTCAGGACTGATGAGGAAGTTCCCAAAATATAGGAAAAGAAATGTAATAAAGCATAAAGTGGAAGGAAACCTATCAAAATATCCCCAAATGCATTTTCCTGCCACATAAATTTTGATAAGTTCTACTTCAGAGGGGTGGAGCCAGGGCATATGTGCTTCTTCTCTCCTCCCAAAGTCCTCTTAACACAATCCTATAAAAGGAATAAGTTTATGAAGGCACCAAGAATATAATGGTAAGCTAAAGATTTTAACGCATACCTGCAAAACCAAAGGCAAGTAAAATCAAATCAATAAAGAAATTGTCATTGAGGGTCCAGAACTCGGGATATGCACAGGAGAAAATTACAATAGAGACAGGAGCTCTTCTCATGACAAATCAAAACCTCTCCCTGAGTGGACAGGTAGAGAGACCAAGAGAAAGAGAAAGGGAACTAGAAAGAATGCCAAACTGGCTATTGCTGAGATATGCTTCAGGCAGGCCTAAAGCCCAACCTGCCAATAGGGTGGCAGACCTCAAATTTATCTTTAATCTCTCTAGTCTTGCAGCAGCACTGAGGAATGCTCTGGGAGTGTTACCAATTACAGTAATTTCAAACGTTGAGCAGACAGGCACATAGCACAAATCTCGAGAGAGAGCAGGCGTAAGGGACCAAGAAGGTATAAAACCACTGTATGTCAAGCTTAGTGCCCTGAAGAGTCATCACCCAGATCAAGTAGTATTATCAGTAGTCGAGCAACTTCACAGGGATTTAAAAGCAAGAGGATCATCTCAACCAACTGACAGCCTTGCTGTGTTTGCTGCCTTGTATAGCCAGTTCATGTTCAGGAGCTACGCCTTTTATATACTTAAAGGAACTTGGATACCTGGCCTTGTGTGTAAACAATGTTCTTCCAATTACAGCACCATTTTAAGTTGACTAACTGCAGAGTGGTATCAGGAGTGGCATACACATGTGCGTGTGCGCACACATGTGTACCCTTCGAAACAAAATATAAACATATAATAAACAGTGAATGTCAAATCCCATTCAGAGGCAGTACAGTATAATGGTTATAAATACAACTCTATTCCCCAGCTGCCTTTGTGTAATATTATCTCTGACCCTTACAAGATATGTGATATTAACCTTTCACCCCTCAGTGTTCTCGTCTCCAAAATGGGGACAATATTTCAACTCTTGATACACTTAAAGATCCTATGAGATTTCAGTGAGTTAAAATATGTAAAATCCCATGTACCTGTCACATAGAAATTATTTTAAATTATCATTGTATTTCAGCTATTTAATTTAATTTATTTATTTTAATTTTTTTAATGTTTTATTTATTTTTGAGAGACAGAGAGAGCATGAGCAGGGGAGGGGCAGAGGGAGAGGGAGTCACAAAATCTGAAGACAGACTCGAGGCTCTGAGCTAGCTATCAGCACAGAGCCTGACGCAGGGCTCAAACCCACGAACCGTGAGATCATGACCTGAGCCAAAGTCAGATGCTCAACCAACTGAGCCACCCAGGTGCCCCATATTATAGCTATTTTAAAATAGAAGTCTCTAAACATTTTCTATAAACGACCAGATATTAAATATTTTAGGTTTTACAGGCCAAATATGATCCATGTATGTGTGTGTGCGCGTGTGTGTAACTCTTTTTAAAAAACAAAAAAACCAACTCTTGTTTAGCTCAGAAGCCATACAAAAATATGCTGCAGGCCATATCTGGCCCCACTCTCTGTAATTTGCCAACCCCCATTTTAAAAGATTCTTTCACCATCTATTATAGGAAGGAATATCCACCCCCTTTTCTATTTAAAAATGTCAGCCTTTCATTGAAATTTAAAACATCAACTATTAAAAAAATAAATGAAAGGATAAAAGAAGGGGTAGCTGGGTGGCTCAGTTGGTTAAACATCTGACTTCAGCTTAGGTCATGATCTTGCGGTTCGTGCATTCAAGCCCCACATGGGGCTCTGTGCTGACAGCCTAGAGGCTGAAGCCTGCTTCAGATTCTGTCTCCATCTTTCTCTCCCTGTCCCTCCCCCTCTCATGCTTTGTCCCTCTCTTTCTCAATAAAGAAACACTAAAAAAAAAAAAAATTAAAAAAAAAAAAGAAAATTATTTCCCCAAGATTTGTAGACTTAGAGGAAAGCAAGCACATTGCCAGACTCCTCCTTATCTCAGTTGGGCCCAGTCCAAGAGAATCAGCTCTTCTAAATATAATTATGTCTATGAGAATAAATTATCCTCTTTTGAAGACTTATGTTAACATTACAATTCACTATTATTAGGAATCATGTATCATCCTGGACATGAGCTTATATAGATGTCAATTTCTCAGACACTTCCATCTAAACTGAAATTTTCCTACTTAAGCTAAGTAGGAGGAGTTATCAAATGGATAATACTGAGCATAGGGATAATACATTATACAAGGGAATTTAAAAATAGATCATATTAATAAACTATCGAGAATCCTAATATTAGGAACATGGGAGAAGAATGAGCAGGGGAGTGGTGACATGTTGAATACTGGCGTGACACAGAACAACAAGTTGCCCCAGAAGCCTGAAAATCAGATCCACAGTGTTGGGTGAAAGTAATCCTTCTTTCCTTTTTTTTTTTTTTTTTAGTTTTTTTAAATGTTTGTTTATTTTTGAGACAGAAAGAGACAGAGAGTAAGCAGGGGAGGGACAGAGAGAGAGGAAGACACAGAATCCGAAGCAGGCTCCAGGCTCCAAGCTGTCAGCACAGAGCCAGATGCGGGATTCGAACTCCCAAACCATGAGACCATGACCTGAACGGAAGTCAGACACTTAACCCACTAAGCCACCCAGGTACCCCAGTGAAAGTGATCTTTGAACGAACTTGCAGGACCACATAGAGCCCTCAAATGGTAGCATCTCTCCTAAATGAGTTCTGATACTAACTGGACGTGCAAAATGAGAGGGTCAACCTGAAAGTGTTTAATTTCCTGAGAATCTCCGTGGTGGTGAAGCATTTATAATAAATCACAGAATCTTAAGAACAGATTTCTGATCAAAGCCAAAAGCAGGAAGCCCAATGCCTGGTCAGCCTGTGAAGATATTGGGAAAGCCATATTCTACATTTGTGGATCTTTTGGAGCTAAGTTTACCAACTTACAAGAATAAGGCAACTGGGGTTTTATCTTGGAAGCACTATTCAATTAACACAAATTACCAATTTGGAACATGTATGTGTATGGGCACATGGACCATAGTGTGTACATATGCATGTGTATATATACATGTGTATGTATATATATGTATGTATGTATTGGAAAGGATAATTGAAATTTCATGTGACTAAACCTTGATAAATTCTGTTTTTATTTTATGTGAAAATGAAAAGATTAGGAATGGGCTAAAAATTCTAAAAATTTCTGGAATTTTGAGTAAAAGACTTATAGAATATTTATAATTTAAGCATAATATTGAACATGAAATTCATTATAATACAATATGCTCTTGTCTATTTTGAGTTGAGTCCTGTAATGTTACCTGCAGGAATTTTTCACTTGAACTTTTCAGGTTTGAAAACATTCTGTGGTGGGGTACCTGGGTGGCTTAGTCAACCGACTAAGCATCTGGCTTCGGCTCAGGTCATGATTTCACAGTTCGTGGGTTCGAGCCCCACGTCAGGCTCTGTGCTGACAGCTCAGAGCCTGGAGCCTGCTTCGGATTCTGTATCTCCCTCTCTCTCTGACCCTCCCCTGCTCACGCAGTCTCTCTCTGTCTCTCAAAAATAAATTAAAAAACATTAAAAACTTAAAAAAAAGAAAACATTCTGTGGATTCTTGGCATTTATTTAGATGTGATATCTGACATCCTTTAATGAAAAATTAGACTGATACAATAATATTGAGTTAATAATACTTGTGTATATCCATTGAATTCATTACCACAGCTGAGATTAAAATATATATATATACATATTGACTAAAGTACTCATGAAAATTAGAAGTTAAAGGCTGGTTTTAGGTAAAATTTTGAATTCCACATGAAATACTGGATGTCTTCTGTCTATATATTCTTTATAATTTTTCAGGAAATGGGGTAGAATTTCTTTTACTTCTCATATAGTTTGTCCTCTAAAATGATGATAAGAGGAATTGTTTAAGTAGCCAATTCTAGGGTGCTTGAGGCATGGGATATAAATAGAATAAGAAAATACTTCTAAATATGAGACAAAATGTGCTGTTTTGGCAATAAGTTACATTAAAACTACTGGAGGAAGAAGAAATTAGATTTAAAAGTCTCATATTAGGGCTAAAACAGAAACTTAGTTAAATTCGAAATCCTCATGAAATCATTATTTTTTCCTTAAAAAGAAATTATATTTTCTTCTCTGTAACTCAAGTGGCTTCATCAGTGTGCTGCATATCCCCTCACTCTCATATAAAATACTAAAATCTTTGCTTCTAGCCCCTAGATTTGATCTTTATTGCTAATATTTTTCTAACAAAAAGAACTGGAGTTCCCTGGGGTGTGTGGCTGATTGCGTTTTAAAAGTCGCAGTAGCCAGTATGAGACCAAAGCATCTTTTTGAAGTTAGAAAGCAAGAACTTTTATTTTTGTTTGTGTGCCTTCCTGTATCATTTAGGTGTTTATTGCTGTGTCTGTATAAGTGTACAGTTCTAAATAAGTAAATAAAGGTGTTGCTTATGATGGGCCAGGTCCACATTATATGATACTAAGGTAGAAACAGACCACCGGGTGTACCATGCCTTCTCTGAGACCTGCAGTAAGAAACTTACCTAACAGGACACACCATGCCAAATACTGCCAGTGCATGGCCTATGGAGAAAACATTGTCTATGTGCAAATATCCATTATCCACTCATCTAATTGTTCTTTGGCCTACTCTTGATGATCAAAGAAGGGGACAGTCTCCTTTCTGTTCTCAGCTCTACCAGCTTCCTGGGCCTTGGACACCCACAGTTTTACACTCTCTGTTGATCTTCAATTATGTTATTGTTTCCCTTAGATGCTCTTAAAGCTCATACATACAATACCCATAATTTTGCCCACTGGGAAAGTGAAAAACTTTTAGAGCTGTCACTTCCATTGGTGAGTTGGTAAAGCAGCTTATTGTTTTTGTTTTGTTTCATTTTGAGTCATGATTTGAGGCAGTCGCCTCTTTCTGAGATGTAAGTATTTCCACCATACTGATTTCAAGCTACTAACAGCTTAACATCTGGCTTGCAAAATTCCTAACTACTTGACAAGCATAGCTCATGAATGTAAGCTGGCTCCAACAGACTACTATCCCTGCCTTTCTGCATTTTGCCTTATGTCAGCTTTTCTCTGTGGCTTTACTTTCAAAAAAAAAAGAAAGTCACATCTGGTTACATTGGGAAACATTATTTCCTATAAATTCACAGATCCCACTCTCTTTGCCACTCCCAAAATTATATTGTCCATGTCCACACTCAGAGTTGGTAGTAGAGACTGGGTATTTCCTAGTTATTTACAAAACTTTTATGCATGATGTATGCAAGTATATGGAAAGCAAAAGAAAGGGAAGGGAAAGGAAGGGGAAAGAAGAAAAGGAAAAGAGAGAGAAAGGAAAAATGAAGGAAGGAGTATCATTCTCTCCTATCTTTTACAAACTTATTAGTTGCCTTGTGTTACAGTTATTCTTTTTTTTTTAATGTTTTATTCATTTGTTTTGGGGGGAAAGGGACAGAGAAAGAAGGAGACAGAATCTGAATCCAGGCTCTGAATTGTCAGCAGAGTCCGATGAGGGTCTCAAACCCATGGACCTGGAAATCATGACCTGAGCTGAAGTCGGATGCTTAACCGACTGAGCCACCCAGGCACCCTATGTTACAGACATTCTTGTACACAAATTATTACTTTCAAAAGTTAAAAAATACCTCGAAGACTTTACCTGTGTCTCATTCATTTCTGTACCTCCTATAGCACCCAGCTCAATGGCTAGCTCCAAAGAGATTTCATATTTATTGAAAAAAAGGAATAGATGAGTAAAAGAATTCACAAATAAAAATGATTAAAAAGGAAATGCTTGATTCAATAACAAATCACATAAATAAGTAGTCAACATTCTGATTTCCAAATTGTTTGCCATCAATTCCTCCATGTCAAGTTTGTATTGCCATCATCAACATACTCTTACAGTAGACATATTGCCTTTGCATTTTCCATCTGCAATGGGAGACACATCTCTGACTGCCTTACTCTGTTCAAGGTAATGCTTTTGTGCTTCACTGAGATAATCACTCTTTACTAATAATAGATCAACTATTTGTTGGAAGACTGGTGCTCAGTGTTAGTTTGGTTTTTTTTTCAGATAAAGAGGGGAGCCCCCCAACCCCCCACCCCTACCCTGTGCAGCATGACATGACTATCAAAATGAATTAAATTGGGTTTTATTTATTACTCTTATCATCAAGGTACTATTGAGTGCTGTCTACTGATGATGTTATCAGTTAGTTCAGTGCAGATAGTTCCGGTGCTGAGGGCTTTAAAATACTCTATGCATTTAATTCAACTTAGAAATTTTAAAATTGTTAAATAAAAATGAACTATTCCTTCAAAATAGGAAAAGGAGGCTAGTATACCTTTTTCATTATTGTTCACTTATTTAAAGTAGCAGGTATGAATCTTAATTGGATGAACAAGTAAAACACTTCATTATTGTCTGTAAATCATCTAATTTCTATTCTGAGTACCCAGTCCCACTGGGCTGGTGAGAGATTTAACCTTGGTCGTTTCCAGGCTTTCTCCTATACCCAGGCTTGTCTTGAGGTTCTAAGGTCTCCAGGACCAGGCATTAGAATGTTGATCACTAAATATCCATCCACATTGGTAACAGCTAGATTTTTCTCCAACCACGTGACCTTATCAAGTATACCAGTGTGCTCTTTCCACGGCACGCACAGGGCAGGGGGCTCTTTAACAGGGCTAGTATTCTAACCTACCTGGTTTATCGATTGGCAATTTCCTCTAAAGTCCTGCTACACCCTTGGGTGCTCCAGGGAGGAAGTGAACATCCCCTCTGTTCAAGGACTAGCAGACCTCTTCCAGCTCCGGAGAAAATTCTTTTTTCCTTGGAGAACCTTCTGTCTCTCCTGGTTTCACACAGGGATACCAATTTCCTCTGTTTTCAAATTCTCTTATCCTCAGTGGGCAATCAGAAGCCAAGAAACCCTGCCAAAAACCTTTTATGTGGCAAGAAAGTATGGAACTGGTTATCTGATTGAATGGAGGACAGAGAAGGAGAAACATTCAAGGAGAAAAACAAACATCCCAAAATTTCAATTAATAGCTAAAAAAAGAATCCATGCTGGCAAAATATCTATTAACCATCCTCCTTCTGCTTAGGATATCTATACCTAGGGATTTCACTGCTTCAAAGAAGATAATCACATTTCCTACCCTCCATTCTCTCTCTCAAAATTCTAGTTTAGTTATATTTCTGTCCTTTCTGTCTACTTGCTCTTTTCCTGACAAAGATAACATTCTTCTGAAGTAAAGTAGGCAACTGCCTAAGCAATATAGTTTAAGGGATATTAGGAAGGTCCATCCCCATTTGAAGATAGTTATTTCTCTGTTACTGATGAGCAACTACGGGTGCTGTGATTAGAAAACCCAATGCTTCAGATTAAGGCATAGCTACTGGGTACTTAAAAATGATCCATAGGATTAACTATTCATTTAGCACATACTTGCTGATAACTGATATATACCAGACACTCCGCTGAATGCCAAGATATATCATAATAGAAAAGCAAATACGGTTTCTCTCTCACGGAGTTTATAGTCTACTCATGACAAGAGACATGAGAAACCATTTCTAAATGATTATTAATTATAGCTATAAGGACTATAAAAGGAAACTTGAGGTACCTGTGAAAGCATGTAAACAGGGAGCTTTCCTGATGAAGCGGCATTTAGGCAAAAAGTTAAAAAGGAAGTGAAGAGAAGAGTACTCTCAATTACAGCACACAGCGTGTCTGGAGGAAACAAGCAGACTGTTGTTTAGAATTTTTTTAACTGAAAAGACACTCTGGGGGCTGACTCCTCGAAGTCGGAGAGGGTACCTCTAAGAGAGGTCAGAAGGTGAGCAGGGGCTAGAGTATGTAGGGTTGTGTAAACTGTAACAAAACTTTTGGTCTTTATCCAAAAAGACCCTGAAGTGTTTTACTCAAGAGGAATGAAGGATCAGGTTGCTATTTAAGAAGTCTGACTGCTGTGCAGAGAATGAAGGGAAGGAAAGCAAAGATTGAACATGTAAAACATTATGCCATTATCAGCTATTAGTATCCTAGGCTTTCAAGTTCTTTCCACGCAGCTGTTGATCCAGGAGTATGACACTTAAAGCTCTAAGACTGAGTCCTTCACCTAGCCACATCCTCGCCAGACTCTACCTTCCCTCTCCCTGTCTCCTCCCTTTTCCTCCTGCCTTTTTCTTTACAATAAAGTCTCTACCTGGCATGTCAACTCCATCTCCCAGGTCCTTGTTTTAATCAGGGAAGTTTGTAAACTCTCATGCCTTTCCTATTTAAGCCTCATCTCTCTTACCACTCTTACCCTATGACCATGAACTTGGAGTCCTGCCCCTGAACGCCAGTCTAGGCATGGAGTTTGGTATCTGCCAATGGGTTCACCAGAAAATATCTTCTGTAGCACCGCCGGTTACCCTGCTTCATACATCAAGACACTCCCTAAACTCTATGTCTGGCTATCCTTACTGAATCCCTCTTCGTTCAAGCTACTTTCATTTCTTACCTCAATTATCCCAACGTCTTCCTCTATCAGTCTTGCTTTCCAACAGTGCCTTGGCTCCCACTGCAGTAAGAAAGATCTTTCTAAGCCAAAGATGTGGCCGGGTCATCTCCCTCCCTGAAGCCCTTCAATGGTTTCACATTTCTTACAAACTGCAAACTCCTTGCCTCTTGTACAAGGCCCTTCAGAACTGGACTCTACTTACATTTTCAGTTCTGTTTCACACACTCTCCCCCTTGGGCTTCATGCTCCAGTCACCTTTAACTTGTTTAAGAGCTGGCTTAGGGGCTGGACCACAGCTGGGGTGCTCACCCAACTGGAGCATATTAGAAATATTGGCTTATTAACTTGATCCCCAAAGTTTTGTTTAACTGTGAATTGACACTGCTGTTGCTCTTGGAAAATGGAATCAGCATTCCCAAATGTAAATAAAAATATTCTCCTTGTCCCCCAGACATATTGACTTAATAAGTATTTCCGCAAAACATAGAGTAATAGTTAAAAGTTGGCAGTAAGTTGAATTTCTAACACCAAATAATATGTGACATAGTACTATTTATCAGGGATGAGCAATTTATTTTATTGTATATATTTTACATTTTTAGTAACACTTTCCCAAAAGTTCTCTGGTCCAAAACACACACCAACTGGAGAAAAGAAAGAGAATGGGGAACATTTCACTGAATAATTCCACAATATCGACTCTACTTTGACCCAGCAGAAGTGAATTACTAAGTGAATGTGTTTTGCATATAATTTTTTGTAATAGAAAAATCAATTTCTTCCTGGCCTAAAGAAATAAATATCGAACAAATAGTTTTTAAATATCCATTTTAAGGGGTGACAAGATGTTGGCCTGCCTAACAGGCTCTGATTCTCAGCACGCTGCTGCAAGTCCCTGTCTTAACTCTCTCTGCAGCAAGCCTCATTGCCTCAAGCTATTACCTACACAGCTTAACTAACACTTCTTTAAGGGGGCCTTCCATGACTCACAGACTGAGATAGGTCTCTATACTTCTGTCTTCCCACACTTATCATTTTATTGTGTATCCATTCTATTTTATTGTGTATCTATTCTTCTAGACCTTGAGCTACTGAAGAAGGACATTCTTTGTTTTGTTAACTTACGTATCCCAAATACCTAGACCAGTGCCTAAAACGTCTCAATAAATATTAGATGAATACATGGATGAATACATGAGTAAAAGAGTACTCTGTGTTGCAGCTCCCTGATTCCTTGCCTGAACTGCCCCTGTCATTTATCACCATGGTGTCCAGTTACCATATTCTGCTTGAAGCTGTGTCTATGAACTGAATTAATGACAGATCTAGAATAAACTACAGCTGCTGCCACACATAGACCCAGGCACATGACAGTTTTCAACAATGGGTATAGAAAAGGTAAACACCAAGACACCAAACACCATGAATCATCTTCTTCATAATTTTGTTTATCGCCAAAGCTCCTCACATATCTCCCCAGTTTTCATAGGAAACTCCCCAGACATCAGGAAAATAATTCAGTTAATGAAATCTCAGCTCTACAACTCCCAAAGGACTGTGGCTAGGGTGGCTCCAGTGAATTCAAAGCTACAGACAATGTCAGGCTGAGGTAGATGCCTAAGAAATTATTGATGAACTATGGAATAAGTACAGTTTTCTCCTGGCTGACAGAATCACTCCAGAGTAGCAACAAGCTTGCTCACTATATTCCAAGACATTGTGTTGTCTTTTGCAAAAATTATTTAATTTTAAAAATATGAAATCCTTACAAGGTAGATGCAACTATATTACACCCATTCTATTTATGAGAAAGGTGAGATCCAGGAAAGTTCAACAAATTGTCCAAGGTCACCTCATTAGGGAATGGCAAGGCCAGAATTCCAAATGGATCTAACAATTCCAGTATACAAGCTGACTTCAAAAACCAAAATGAGTTAATAAGAAAGAAAATATAATTCTTTGTTTTGCTTTCTTTTCAACCAGACTTTGCATGTTCTACTTTGGGTGTAAATAACATTTCTTTAAAAAGAAAAATCATGTCTTACTCTGTTTACATCTAAAATTAATTAGGAGGGGTGCTTTGCTGGCTCAGTTGGTGGAGAATGCAAATCTTGATCCTGGGGTCGTGAGTTCCAGTCCCACGTTGGGTATAGAGTTTACTTTAAAAAATGAATTAATTAGGGGCACCTGGGTGGCTCAGTCAGTTAAGCATCCAACTTTGGCTTGAGGCACCATCTCATGGTTCGTGAGTTTGAGCCTTACATTGGACTCTGTGCAACAGCTCAGAGGCTGGAGCCTGCCTCAGATTCTGTGTCTCCCTCTCTCTCTGCCCCTCCCCTGCTTATGCTCTGTCTCTCTCTCTCAAAAAATAAATAATAAAACATTTTTAAAAATTAATAATAAATTAGTTATATTAAATGAATTAGGAATGATTAGGAAGCATTCAGGAAAAAAGTCTAAGCAAATGTGCATTCTATAAGGTATTTGAAAAAGTCTTTCCATTATTTCAGAAAGAAATACATTTAAAATTTCCCAAATTATTATGATTCATAAGGTTTTGTTAATGAATTGGTAATACTATGGTTAGGGATAAAAAGTTCATGAGCTGTAGAAGATTCCATGGGGAGAGAGGTCAGCCTATTGGTTGAAGGGGAAAATAAATTTAGAAGCAGCTGGCAATAATACTGACTAGTGGAAAGAAGTGTGGTGGGAGTGAAATAGAGAGAAAAGATAATGACCCTTCCTCTTTGAGACCATTGAGAAAAATGTGGGGCACAGAAGACATGTGGGTGAGGCTAAGCTTGAAACCTATTTTATGCTGACATGCAGCCCTGCCATGAGAAACAAAGCCAGGGCAAGTGAGGCGGTTAAAGCTAATATTTACTGAGCATTTAGTATATGCCAGGGTCTATACTAGGCTCTTTACATGGTTCTCTACAGATTTAAAAAGAAAAGAGTTCAAAATAAATGAAAGACAGTTTTGGGTATCAAAGATGCTTTCATTGAAATTACAGAGAAAAAAATTGTTAAAAATCATTTAGACCTTTACCACCAATAAATTTGTGTGGACTTACTGTATTTCCAGTACTTCATGAGAGATTATGAGAAGATAATATTAAAGAAAGGATACTCTAACATCAGAGGGCCATATTATCTACGAAGGAATTAAATCTGATGAATATAAAATAGAGTAATAGTTCAGAAAAAGGATAAACTCATATGGTTTATAGGACAAAATGGGTCAGGCAGGACTTGATTTGTATCTTAGGAGAAATATAAGAATTAGATGGATGGTGGCAAAGAAGAGAGACCTTTAGACGAAAGGCATCACATGAGCAAAACAACACAGAGGAAGTTCAGTTGACTTACTACAGGCTGTGAGATTTGCCTAATTGGGATTTAGGGTGACATTTGGGGAGAAATGAAAAAGAGCTAGACCTATAAATTGAAATGAGATTATGGCAAGCCCTAAAATACTTTAATGGATTAAAATCTAAAGAACTTGAAGTCCAGATGATCTTTGCAATCTCTCTGTCACTCTACCTATCTCACTTAATTCCCACCCAGACCCTGTCCTGGTAGCTTTCTATCTACATTCACTGCTAGTTCCTAGCAGTGTCCAAGGCCCATTTAATAACCCCTACTAGGACTGAGACAGGTACAGAGGCAGTTCCCCCTCTCTTATGTGGATGAAAAGTGATGCCCTCAAGGAGATGTCTTCCATAATAACAGCGTGCTCTTATACTATAGCACCCCACCATGCTTGCAGCAGCTTGCCTTGACCTCAGGGCCTGCCACCTAGAGGAATGTGTGGACTCTACTCTGTAGAGTCCAGACACGTGAATGTGAACTGTGGGTTTCATCAGCCTAAGATGTAAGATGTAACCTGGTAAGCATAGCTCACCCATAAATACAGTCCATGGCTGTCATGATCTCCACAGAGAGTCTCTGTCAATAGAGTGCTCTGTACAAGCAAAGCAGTTTTCTATCTTACCTTTAGTGGTAGGATGAAGGACATGTTTTCCAAAGATAGAATAATGTGAACATGAAAGGCTGGACTCCACTATAACTTGGCACCCTTCCTGCCATAACAGCAAGCCACCTCTGTCAAATGTGCTGAGTTGCACATCAACAGTAGTAATTATGTGGGAAATGGTGTTCCTTGAAGCCACTGTGGGCTGTCAGTAAAAGATAACTGAAAACTTGAGCACTGTTAGATGGTGAATTTGTCACTCTAAGTAGGACAGTGCCTAATGGTGATAAAGAAAATGAAGCAAATACCTGACATTAAATCTCCTTTATGATATTTTCATAGAAATTGGAGGAACACTTACATAATCCTAACTCTCAGGAAGGAACATGAAAAGAAAAATATAGTCCTTCGTGACATGGACTTTGATGACTAGGTGGGATGTTCAGGATCATTAATAACAACTCCCTTTCCAGGTGAAGAAATTAAGACTTAGATAAGTTAAGAGATTTGACCCAAGCTCATATGGCATTCAGAAGCAGAGCTCAGCTTTTTGGACGATATCCCAAATGTCTCACCTTTTTCCAATAATGCTATGTTAAAACAATAAAGATTTGTAGTGCACAAAACAGTAAGATACATATCATTATGTTTGATCTTTACTGCAACCCTATGAGAGTAGTATAATTATCCCTTTTACACAGATCCAAAACCCAAAACTCAGGAAAACCAGCTGACCTGTCTGAAGAGCTCATGGAAAAGGTGAAGCTTGTACCCATCTTTTGTCCTAGAGACTGAGTCAGAACATGCTATCTGTCTGGCAGATGGAACTCCACAGACACCTCCTCTCTATTTCTCCATTGAAACCAATCAGGAGACTGTATCTATTAAAGAGGCAATTGTTCACCAATCATTGTATTCAACAAGCCGGTACTGAGTACCATCTACGTATCAGGCAATGGTCTATGTCACAGAGACATAACAATAAGAACATCAGATAAGGTCACCACTTTCATAAAGATAGATACTATACCAAAAACATATGGGGGAGGTAGAAATAAGTTCTATAAAAGAAAAATAAAATATGATAATAGAGAGAGGGGCACCTGGGTGGCTTAGTCAGTTGAGCATCCGACCTCGGCTCAGGTCATGATTTCACATCTCACGAGTTTGAGCCATGCATCCGGCTCTGTAATTACAGCTCAGAGCCTGGAGCCTGCTTTAGATTCTCTGTCTCAGTGTCTTTATGCCACTCCCCCACTCATGTTCTGTCTCTTTCCTAAAAATAAATAAACATTAAAAAAGAAGAAGAAGAATTTAGAGAATGATTGTCAGCAACCCAGTGACGCTATTCCAACCTGAGCAAATCGGCATGCACTGATCTTTTTTTTTTTAGTTTTTCTTTAAATTCCAGTTAGTTAGCATACAGACATATAGAGTAAGTAATATTAGTTTCAGATATACAACATAGTGATTCAACACTTCAACAGAACACCCAGTGCTCTTCACAACAAGTGCACTCCTTAATCCCAGTCATCTAGCTCACCTATCCCCCTGCCTACCTCCCTTCTGGTAACCATCAGAATGTTCTCTTTAGCTAAATCTTATATACAGTGATCGGTAAGCAATAATAACAAACCCAAATTTATAGATCCTTAGTGGTCCACAGCCATATTTAGTGTTTTGGAAAAAAAATAAAAGCATAAGTTGAATATTTACTAAAAAGACTCTAGAGACAATTCCTTTCAACCTTTAAGACCGATTATAACAACTCTGTGGAAGCACAGACTATCTAGACTTAATTTTAAATCCTGAATGATAGATATACATGTCATAAAAATGGGAGCTTCAATCATTACTTAATAAATAAAATTTGCCTGGTACAAAGGAAATGAATCCTTTCAAAAAATCAAGACTTATACAACGCAGTCCTTGTCCATGATAAGGCTGTAATTCACCATCCATCTTAGGACAAAGCAGAGAGACTGTTTACCCTGGTATCTCTCACAGACAAGGTTTACCTTCTCAGCATTGGGGCAGACTACTCCGGAAAGACTCTAGGCATGTCCTTATTGCCATTGGTATGTTGACTCTGGATAAACCTGAGTAATCAATAAATATGTATCCTTTATCACCTTCTAAAGCCTTTTGAATCCACATGAGTGCCCTTCCCATCCCAATATCTCCTCAGAAGCCAACGTGTCTCATGTGGCACTGGCTGCCCACAACCCACAACTGTGGTAACCTTCGTGAGGCTGTTCTCTTCATTCTCAAGAGCTTCCTTAGAGAAACAACAACTAAGCACTACAGAATATTCTTTATATATGTTGTATTATTTACTCTTCAAAACAACCTGATGAAGTAAACACAGCTATTTTCATTTTGCCCAAGAAGAAACTGATCTTTATGGAGATTAAGTATCATACCTGTGGTCACATACATTATCTTTCTCCTTCCAATATAACATGCTAAGTGACCAGATAATCTAGTAAGTGAATGTGTAAGATCTATATTTTTACCATATTTTAATATCTTTAAGACAATAATAGAATTATGTGTGAACATTGCAAAGAACTTCACTGTTTACAAATTCCTCGAACATTCAATATCACAGTGATGAGTCAACAAAGGAAAGAAAACATGAGTCCTCACCATCCTCAAAAAAAAATTAGATTTCTTTGCAGCTGTAAATTCCTTAAAATTTTAGAGTTTATAATTTTTAAACTTTGGTTAGTATTAAAAATAAGGAAAGGTCAGTTTGTGTGTTTGGGATTATTTTCCTGAGAATACTGTTATACTTATCCTTCCACTAAAATTAGAAACTCAGGCTCTGAAAAGCTTATTTATGGTTAAATAATGAATAAAATAAGGTTTGTTTAATGCACAATAGGTTAGAGATCATTAGAAGCTGGTCAACATTATCTGCCTAGAAAAATGTTTTGATTTCTAATATTGTCAAATTTTATCTCCCTAGATAGGTTAACAATCATTCAGCTAATGCAGTTTTAGAATTCATTTAGTCCTCACAACAACCAGATGAGAATTATGATCTTCATTTTACAAATGAGGAAATTTGGGCCCAGAGAAGTAAACTGAATTGCCAAGGGACAGAGTCATCATTTGGACTTAGGTGTATCTTTCCCAAGGTTTGTGCTCCTAAACACTCCAAGGCTTTTTATGTGCCTCCTTCTTCCTGCCAAAGCCTAAGTCTTACACATAATCTGACTTTATATGTCTCCAAGCAGTGCAGGGGTATCCAAGTCTAGACACAGACCAGTTTCTGTCACAGATGAACAACAATACTGGGCACTCAGCAAAAGGCACTCTCAGCAGAGAGAAATACGTAGACAATCCAGAAACATCTTAAATATTAAGTGCCTTCTGATGCACAGATGAATCATATTCTTGACTTTGTATTAAAGTTAAATATCTCATCTTTGAGTGATTTGTTCCAAAATTAATATGCTGACAATTCACAATCCCTTATAATGTCACTTTTGGCCTACCATTTTTCATCACTATCTTATGATTGAAATGGTCTCTCTGGGTTAAATCATGTAAGTGTGGAGGAAGGTTGCTATAGTCTGCATAAATAGCACTCAGTTATTTTTGAAGAATTATTTTTCTCCATCTGTTTAAATCTATGTTTGTTACCCTCAAACAGGTAACATTACCTACCAGAATTCGTGTCTTTAAGGGACTGACTTAGCTCCCTCCTTGATCTTTTATTAAATGATCTGGACCTGTTTTACTTCTTTAACAAGTTTTGCCTGACTGTTGTTTTAGTCACCCAAAAAAATTATAAGCGAAAATTTTTTAAAATACTATACAGATTGCACTTGGGGAGGCTGGCAGTCTTCCACACAGTGTTCATTCTCTGCAGCACAAATTGTCACCACAATAGAGAGCCTAAAACCAAAGCCAAATGCTGCATGAGGCGTACTTTTCCTCCTGAAAAAACTCCAACATTGGAGAGCATACTTTCCTATGGATGCACACGTATAATTTCCATTATTGTTAATGGGAACTATACATGCATAACACCCATTACTGCTAATGGGAGCTAAGTGCACACACAAGGGTAGAATACAGTAAAATCTGTCTTAGAAAACCACCCAAGAGACTAGCAAAAATCAGTTGCCTGGTAGAGAATGGTTTTAAATTAAAAGCAGAATAGAACTGAACTTGAAACCACAGGGGAACTATTTAAACTTCAGGGAGCAGTAGGAATTGGCTTCTCTCTTTCTTGTTCTATTCCAGTATCATGTTTTCCTCGTCCATGTTCTTGATGAGAGCCAATGACCTTGTGATCTCCTAAAGAGATGATCTGAAAATGAATTTCACACCTCCATTGATTCAAATGGTAGAATTGAGTATCTTTTGGTGAGGGAAGGAATACAGCTTCTAGATGATTACATCATGACACATGCAGAATACAAGTCACATGGTATCTTTAATGACAGTTAATGAACCAGGATGAAAACAGTAAAGCAATATTATTATGGCAATTCATATCAATCATTCATTAAACATAAAAAACATCTGTTCTACTATAATGTTATTGTAAAAGTCAATGAAAGATAAACCAGAAAGTGATTTCCATCTACCAAGTGGCCTGCCACATTGCAGGGCTTTGGAAACAGACTATTCCTATGGTATCTTAAAATCAGAGGATTTTGTCCTAGTCTAGTCTCTTCATTTTGCAGATAAGGAAAATGCAGAAGAAGCAAGTGTTTTCTCCAAAGTCACAGAGTACTAAAGGCAGATCTTGGACCCAGAATTCAGAAATTTCCTGACTTCAGATCCAGTGGTTTTAATGTAATAGCCTAAAGATTCCCAAAGACTTCTTTCTCTTCTGGTTTTGCATTAGTCTCTGGGGACCAAATGCACAGATGGGTAGATGAGTTGCAAACTCCAAAAGGGACAATTGAGAGCTCTGGTGAGATGGGGACTAAATGTTCTGCATGTTACTCAAGTGATTGCATGCTCCAGTTATTGCCAAAAATAGTTTCAAAAACAACTCTCAACAAGTGCTTTATTTTAAAGGGGGAGAAACAAAATAGGCAGAAGAAGTGAAAGGTTCATTACTTCATGTTTAGAAAAGAAGAATGGGAATATTGTGCTTAGAATGACTTCTGTTCAATCTCCTGCTTTCTAACTATTCTTCCAAGACTGTAATTACAGAGCACCAGCAGTAAAGTCATTCTCACATCATCTGTGTCCCATATAAGACTCATGTAATTTTTGTTATTCTTCCTACACAGATGTTCCCAGTTAGCCTTGTTTTGACCTGATTCTCCCACAAATGGGCAGGAGCAGATAGAAAACAACATTGGGAACTGTTTGCAAGAGCTTTCAATTTATAAAGACCCATTATCACTTCTCTCCTGCTTTCTCCCAATAAGGGTTTTCTCTGATGCCTTGGCTGCCAATCCCCTGCCCCTCATAGTTTGAATATTAGACCTAAGGAAACCAACTGCCCAGTGGAAGACCCAGAAAGGATTGAGTTTCCATTCCATCCCAGATATTCTACATATCCTGGTTTATGATTTTTGCAATGAATACAATCTTTTCTGTATACTTCTTTCAGATCAAGAGCCCTGCTGATCTAAACTACTAAAGAGGGCCACAGCTTGATCAGGGGGTCTTCCCAAAGCTGGCCAGTGTCAGTCTAGTGATAAGTTTCAAGCAGAAGGGGAAAAAAAGAAGAAGAGGGATTAAAAAAAAAGGGAAGGGTAGGCAAAGAGTATGAAATGGAAAGTGGAGGGAGGAAGGAAAAGATGGGGCAGGAAGACAAAGGATAAAGAGAAAGAAAGGAGAATAGAAGAAAGAGAAAGCAGAGAGCGAGGCACCATAGTGCGGGATGGCACCACATGAAGCTGGTGGGCTGGAGTGAAAACCGCAAAGATTTTGGAGCCTGAAATGACTGGGTTTTACTCTCAGCTTGGCCTTTATTCTACAGTGATGTTGAACAATCTAAGTAAACATGCTGTCTCTCAGCTTCCCCATCTGTCAGATAAGGACAAAAGGCTGCCCATCCTATTTTGCAGGGTTGTTGAATGATGAAATAATGTAAGAAAATGCTTCATAAACCATAAAGAGCTGTAACACAGGAATCCTATGATTCTGACTGTTTAATAAAATGGATGACCAGAGAAAAAAGTCATACTAAAAGGACCACATTTGTCCAGATATCAGAACACACCTTGATGGTCTTTGAACATCAACCTAACTTGCTCTGAGCACCTTCACCCCTACTCTATCTTTATTCTATGACAAAAGCGACCAAATGGAGACTGAAAACTTGGTACAAAAAAAATCAGTCCACCTACTCTGCTAATGGCAGGCAATTTGACAGAACTCTTTCAAAAGTCATATGGAAGGAAAGACCCTCAGCTAAAACTAAGGGTTTTCTATATGAATAGAAGCTATTTCTGATGACTACAAGAAACCAATTTCAATTCTATGGAGACATGATTACAGGCAGGAATGTACAAAGGGCCATGACTCAGCCCAGTATTTGATGCAGAGAACCAAAACGCTGTTCTAAAGATGCATAAATCTCACTGACTTCCTTCAGATCTTTGCAGAAAAAGAAGAAAGGCCTTAATTCTTTCTCTGGAATCCTGAAATGATATGTTTTTGTTATATTTGTGACCTATATTACAAACTAACTTTTACTGAAATTCTTTTGTGACCATGAAATATTTTCATTGTGTACTCATTTTTCTCCTCCAAATTGTAATCTCTTTGAGGGCAATAACTGTGTCTTTTGTTGTTGCTATTAATCTCTGGGGCCTCTCATAGTACAAGGCATATAAGGAGCTCAATAAATATTTCCTGAATTGTTTTACATATGTACTTATTTAACTAGCTTCAATAGATTACAAAATCATGTAGACAGAAACCATATGTATGCATAAACCTGCACATAGCTTACATAGTAAAAGAGTTATATAATTGATTGGTTGCATAATTAATTAATTCATCTGAGTATAAACAAGTGCCCACAAAGCCAACTATAAAGAATAATTTATCCTATAGAAGCACGAATTCCTGCCAAACAGTTCTAGAACATCTAATCATGTTCCTAAAATTCATCTTCTATCTCTTCAAAAAGACAAAGACACAGTAGTTTGGTCTTTACACACATATTTGAGGATAATATCTTCTGAGGAAATGTTGAGATAATTATTTTGTTTCTAAGAAGCATTGTTTCTTGCAATTCTGTTTAATGGTTTACTTTCCATGATTTGAAGTTGACATTTTTCCTTTCATTATTATTACATTGCATAAATTATGCAACTGCTATTTATTCACCTATCTTAGAGACATTAAAATTAAACATCCTCTTCTTGTAGGAAGATAGCATGACTGCTTCACTCTTAGCTTAGTTTAGTGAAAGGAATACTAGTTAAAAATCAAAAGACTTGGGTTTGGGTCCCAGCTTCATTGTTTTGTTAACATGTAAATAGATAAGTTGCTAATTTTGCTAATCTTGCTGACCCTCCACTTCCTATCTATAAAATAGGGGGGGCGTGTTTTGCAAGAATCAAATCAAATATCTGATGTGACTGTTTTATGTCCACCACAAAACACTATAAAAAGGTTCATTAGTAATGATTATAAACAACAGATACCATTTGCATATACTTGCTGGAAAGTTAGGAATTGAGCATCCAATATTTCTAACACTTATAAAAATTATGCATTGTAGGTGTTTTTATCCCCCACTTAATAGATGAGGAAAATGAGGTTTAAGGAGATAAGTAACTTGTCCAGGATCAAACAGTGATAAAAGGGAGGAACCAGGGCGCTATTCAAAGAAATTTGCAGTCAATTTGCTTACATTTGTGCCCCACCCTTTTTCATCTCTCTTATTAATATGGTCTCTAATAAACCTCATTTTTCTAACTTTGGAGAGGGCCATCTGGCAACAGTCTGCATTGATTTGTGCCTTATCTTTTGAGGTTTTTCTCCACTCTTCCTCCATATGATACATAGGATTTACCTAGTGTTGCTGTTCATCTAATCTACTTTCGATTTACTGGACATTGGGAAGGACACATACAGATACTAGCAATATTGAAGGTGACAAGAGGTTAGGAATGCACAGATCCATGGGGGAATTTCCCAAGTATTTTGTGTAGACACTGTCATAAAATGACAAAAGGCCACAATAAGAAGATAAAATTGTGGGATGATACTTCTAAGGACAAACATTTCCAAGTTGAGAATGAGTGTCACATTTACAAGTTCACTTTCCCCAGATCTTTTGATAATGTCCCATCATTTGTCATGGGATGTGGGGTAGTATGGTGTGGGGAAATAAGCTGAAGTATAAAAGATAAAGAAATTGTTTAGCTGGGTAAGGAGTTTTAGTCTACATAAATCTCTATTAAAAGTTGCTACTTCAAAAAGGGTCTTTACAATGAAGAAATAGATACAAATAGCAACAATGGGACAGATTGGCATAATATAGCTCCTTATATCATATACTTTGAAGGATGTACCACCTGTGTAATATTAACTAATTGTGAAGAAACGTTCAGGCAAATCTAAATTTAATATCATTATATAGAATTGGACTTGGCACTTCAAAAATGGGAATTGCATAAAAGACCAAAAGGGTGGGGGTAGGGGGCAGAAGAAATAATTAAAGAATACATGCAACTAAATTCAGTGTATTTCTTATTAGAGCTCAAATTTTTTAAAAAGGATATTTTTAGACAGTTGGGGAAATGTGAAGGTCGATTTGTATATTAGACATACTATAACAATATTAAACATGAGGAGTATCATAATTTTGTTGTGCTTTGTTGTTATTGAGTGAAAATTATTGTACTTGAGAAATACATGGTAAACTATCTCAGGGTGAATCTATCTGGAGATCTGCAACTATCTTTCAAGTAACTGAGTTAAAAGTATATACATGTGACCCTTGAACAACACTGAGGTTAGGGACGCTGATCCACCTACCACCCCATGCATTCACATAAAAATCCTTATATAGGGGCAGCTGGGTGGCTCAGTCAATTTCAGCTCAGGACATGAACTCGCAGGTTGTGAATTTGAGCCCCACATCAGGCTTGATGCTGGCAGCACAGAACCCCCTTTGGAGCCCCCACTTGTTTTCTCTATCACTCTCTCTCTCTCTCTCAAAAATAAACATTAAAAAAAAGAAATCCATATACAACTGTGACTCCAGAAAACTGAACTACTAATAGCCTGCTGTTTACTAGAAGCCTTACTGAGAATATAAACAGTTAACATATATTTTGTATGTTGTATATATTATATACTATATCCTTACAAAGAGTAAGCTAGAGAATATATATGTACATATATATACACACACATATATGCACATATATACGCGCAAACCTACAAACAGGCACACCATAGTGGCTCGGTTGGTTAAACATCCAACTCTTGATTTTAGCTCAATTCATGATCACAGGGTTGTGGGATTGAGCTCCATGCAGGACTCTGTGCTGAGAGCATGGAGCCTGCTTGGGTTTCTCTCTCTCCCTCTCTCTGCCCCTCCCCCACTCATTCTCTTTCTCTCACTCTCAAAATAAAGAAATAAAGGTAAAAAAAAAACACCAGTCCAAACAAGTATGTGTGCGTGTGTGTGTGTGTGTGTGTGTGTGTGTGTATACACACATACACAAATGGATATGTATAAAATGATCCAATTTTCCCAAAATTGTATATATACTCATTTGCAACCAAAGAAAACAAACAATAGAAATCCTTGGAAACAGTGATGGTCAAATGAATCAGTCTGTAAAGTTACTTGTCAATATGCATTAGGGCATCTCATTTATTTGCTTTTGATCATGCTTTATGAAGATTCTGAACAGATGAGTTAGATGAAGCAGGATCACAACCTGTTGTAGGTCAGGTTGTGAGATGAGGTACAGGGTGTAGGATATTTATGGTGGTGTGCCATGGACTAACCCCCACAGAACAGTGAAGAAGGAAACCAGGCTGTGGACCTGAAGACAGTTTCAACCAATCCCACAGAGAACTCTGGAGTTAAAACAGCCCATGGGAGCTGTCACATGCTGTGTTGAAATGGCAATCTCTTAATATCCTTATTCCAATCAGTCTTTGGATATTGTCTGCTTTAGGAAGCATGTAACCTTGGGTATGGGACTTTCTACAGCCAAAACAGTACCTATAGGGGCGGACCCCTGAAGTTCAACCGCAAAAGTATTCCCAGAACCTTGGCGACAAGCCCTTCCTTATAAAAGGAGAGATGGCACAAATCTATGTTCATCAAACAATGTATCTTCTTTTGCTTCACCAATTATATATTGATTTTTAAAGATTTGGTTTAGGGGCACCTGGGTGGCTCAGTCAGTTAAGCAAGCAACTCTTAACTTCAATCCAGTTCATAATCCATGGTGGTCAGATGGAGCCCCACACGGGGACTGACATTCTCTCCCTCTGTCTTCCTCTGCCCCTCCTCTGCTTGTGCATGCACACATGTATGCACACGCACTCTCTCTCTCAAAAAAGTTCTTAAATGAAATTTAGTTTAGTTGGATTTGGCATTCTAATTTCAACTGCTTCATAACAAAATCAACCCTCTTCATTCATTGTCCTGTTATTGCAACAGGCTGTACATTTATTCTTAAGTTCTAATAATATCTCCTAGTCTTTAATTAGGGCCTGCTTTGAACTGAAGTCTGTCTTCTCAGAATTCACATGTTGAAGCCCTATTCCCAATGTGACTGTACTAGGAGAGCGTGATTTAAGGAAGTAATTAAGGTTAAATGAGGTCATAAAAATGAGATGCCAAGCCAATAGGACTGGTGGACTTATAGGAAAAGAGACAGATCGATCTCTCTCTCTCTCTCTCTCTCTCTCTCTCTCTCTCTCTCAGAACATTCAAAAGAAAGTCCATTTAGGGACAAAAGCTGCCATCTGCAAGCCAGACAAAAGCTCTCACCAGAAATTAAACCCTTCCAGGAACTTGATTATGGACTTTCCAGCCTTTAGAACTATGTAAAAATAAATTTCTGTTGTTTAAGACATGTTGTCTGTGATATGTATATGTATGTGTGTGTATATATATACATACATATGTATGTATGCATATATATTATGACAAGCCAAACAGAATAATATAGGGCCAAAATTGAAGGTCAGATCTAAAACCTACCAAGTAATTAGACTCTGTAATTTATAGTTCTTCAATTAGAATGATTTAATGCATGGCACAATTGAATTCCAATAATAAGAATCTGTGCTATATAGGGGCACCTGGGTGGCTCGGTTAAGCATCTGACTTTGGCTCAGGTCATGATCTCACAGTTTGTGAGTTCAAATCCCACATCTGAGCCTGCTTCAGATTCTGTGTCTCCCTCTCTCTCTGCACCTCCTCCACTCACACTCTGTCTCTCTCTCTCTCAAAACTAAGTAAATATTAAAAACATTAAAAAAAGAGAATATGTGCTATATAAAAACATATCATGTTCCTCCTCCTCTTTCTATGTCTTCAGGACTTTCATAACTGTCCTACTTGTACTTTATATTTAGTTATCATTGTTTAATTTTACATTCTTTTTCTGTTTAATCATTGAAATAGCTTATAAAAAAGTGTTTGTCTTTGAATTGGGCTTAATTTGTTTTATTTTGCTTGTTTTTATGATTCTGGTGTCACCATGAACACTATAAACTTCTCTAGGAGTCTATGAGCAGACTGGTCCATTTTTCTTTACCTTACCTCGGAGTCTAAGGAAACTAAGAAAGGGTTTCAGTAATAGTAATATTCCCCCCTTGGCCAGGCCGCTTTGCTTCATTTTTTTTTTCTAGAAGGAAAAATTACCCTGAGGGAAAAAGATCTATCTATGCTCACTTTTGTTTTTTTGTCTTTTTCCCACACTTAAAAAGGGCTAGCCAAAGTGTAGACATGGACAAGGCATATCTATCATGTTCTGTTCAGTGAATACCAATTGTCTTTTAAGGGATCACATCCATGGTTTCGAGTTTATTATCATTGGGCCTTCAGGAGGAGAGCTAAACAGCCCAAGAGAGTAAATTTGGGACATGTCATTAATTGAAGGGTATAAAGCAAAAGCATGTCCAAATGTAAGTTAATGTATTACATCCCTAGGCAGAAATCAGAGTACGTGCTTTTTCAGATGTAACATTTTAATTGGTCTACCTGATAGAAGGTTACATAAAATGTACACTAAATCTCATTATTACTCAATTGTCAAACATCCTCCTTGAAACCTGACTAAAACTAGTAGTTAGTTTGTACAACCCAGAATTATGAGAGACCTAAAAGTTCTCTTTAGCAACACTATTTGCAGCATAGAATTTTAAATAGTCCTATTAGACCAACTATATTCATACTACTTCATCCAAAAGTTTAAGTACAGAAATGAGTATTTGAAAATTTCTTTTCCATATAATAAACCATATCAAATGCTCTCCTGGAAATTTCTAATAAAATACCACTGTTGAATGAAGCCTAACCACCTGGCACAAAAACAAAATACTACACATTATCATGATGTTTGAAGATCTTTCTGGCATAAAATGATTTCAGAAACAAGAGATTGTCTTCCCTTACCCACCCCCCTCCAAAAAAAAAAAAAAAAACCCAAAACCAACAAACAACCATGTAAAGAATCATTCCATTCATAACAAATGTACAAAGATGAATGTCAAAGAGTATCTGAAGCTATTAAAACACCTCAAAATAAAGATGATATTCAAATGAAGATGAACCCAAAATTTGCCATGATTATACTTTCTGATCTCTTCCATGTTATGGTAAACGAGTTGCCCATATTTCTTCTTTATTTCTTCAAGTTAATTATCTGCCTACTAGTGGTTCCAACCATCTATGCCTCTCTACAATCAGTAAAGAGAACTACCATAGCAATTGTCACCGTGTTAGTGAAATGTCTTGCATCAACAAGTATTTATTGAGCTTCTACTCCTCTTCTACTCCTCTACTCCTATGTCCTCTAGGGATAACCAGTGAAAAAGACAACTCTTATCCTTCACAAGCTCATTGTCTAGTGTGGTAGAGCACAGAAACAAACAATGGCAATAGAGTGTGGTAAGAATTTAAATGGTGGAAATCCAAGATGCAATGGAAAAATATAAAAGGGATATCTGACTGAGTTTTGAAGGGAAGGTCAAGTTAAGAGTTCATAGAGCAACTAAATTAAAACCTGAAATGGAGCAAAGAACAGGTGTGTCTCTCTCTCTCTGCTTCTCCCCTGCTCATGCTCTGTCTCTCAACAATAAGTAAATGTTTAAAAAAAAAAAAGAAAAGAAAAGAAAATTATAAATAAAAAAACAAATAAAACAATATCTGAAAAAGTAGATAACCTAATATATATGCCCAGGGGTAACTCTGGGTGGTGGGATTATAGGTAATTATTTTTTCAATTTTTCTATATTCTCTGATAAATTTGCAATGAGCCTATTAAAAGAGTTATGACCTAAAAAATAAATAAATAAATAAATAAATAAATAAATAAATAAATAAATAAGGTAAAAGCTATAGCAAGTGCAAGGACTCTGAGGTAAGACCAGGTGTGGCAAATTTGTGGAAATTCAGTTGACTCACACCTTAGTTTTCAAGATGAGATGGAAGGCATTGGTGAGAAATAAAGCAAGAGAGGTAAGCTTATAAGATAATGGAAAAGTTGCAAGCTGCTTTACAGACTTTGAGCTTTATTTTAAAGGCAATGTGGAGCACGAAAAGATTTTAAACTGGGAAGTCATCTTGGCATTTGGAAAAATCACTCTGGCTGAGATACAAAGAACAGATTGGATTGAGGTACAACTGGAGGCCAAATGGCTGGATATAAAAAGACTATTGTAACAACGCAGTGGCAGTAGGATAAAGAAAACGAGATGAATTTGAGAAATATTTAGAAGGTAGTTTTGACAGGTCCTAGTAATTGTCTAATGTGGAAAATGAAGAATGACAAATCAGCGAATGAAATTTCTGTTACAAGAAATTGGATATATTGGGTAAGAAAACAATGATGAGACAGAAGAGGTATGGAATCGTGGAACACTGGCTTTAAAACAGGATTTGCTTTTCTACTTTCACCAAAAGATACAAGAACAAAGAAGAACTAGTTGACTGAAGTAAGTCTGTTGGTGAAGTGGCAGACCTTTGAAGTAGTTTCAATCTAATGCGTCCCTTTTAATGAAGTCAGAGGCAGAGTCTGCTAAAAGGAAGAGACAGGAAGTATAGAAGTTTGAAGAGAGTGGAAACATTTTGAAAAGTTGGTGTTCAGAGTGGAAGAAAAAGTGAAGAGAGATCCATAGAAGAAATTTTAGGTGGTGTTGATCCTTTTGAGTTTGGAGATCACGAAATTAATTAGTGTTAATAGCAATTAAATGGCATTAACTTTCAAAATTTTGTGAATAATACTTTTTCTTATTAATGCTGAGCATTTTTGATAAGGAGAAGGGGCAAAAAAAAAAAAAAGAGATTGGTCTATCGTTGAAGATATTTCCAGATGGCTGAGACATAAGAAAACAGGACAAGGGATTTGAGATCATAGCCCTCTTCCCTGCACCCGCCCCCCCACCGACGCCAAAATGTTTGAAGTAATAGAGAATAAGATTTAAGCTAGGGACAGAGGTGACAATGGGAGGCAGCTGACAGAGGAAAAGTAAAAGGATCAAGGGATTATCAATCCTAGGAACTTGAACAAATCTAAAGACAATAACAGAGGAAGAGACAAAGACAGGAAGAGATAGAAAGATGTGGTCAGAGATCACAGTGTTTTAAACTAATATTTCAGAATTGAGGCGGTGAATGACAGCAGGTGCTGCCTTGCACTAGAGTAAGGAAATAAAGGTAAATCTCCCAGAAGTTGAGAGAGGCTGAAGCGGATGTACTGTATTTGTGTATATTGAAGTTACTCAGAATGATGGAGAGAAAATAAAGCCCGTGTTGTTTTTTTTCAAGGAATGAAGGGAAGTAACTGTTAGTCAGGTGATGACACTGACAATTTGGGGAAAAGGATGGAGTGAGCCTCAATGAATAGATTTTGTCTGAAAGTGAAAGAGTAATGATCTGGAATAAAAATTGAGAAGTGAAAACTATCGATGCACCAGAAATACTGAGGCATGTCGGAGACAGGAGGTAGAGGGCAGTGGCCTTTTCTTCTGTGACGACCTCTCCATTCCCTTCTGTACAATTCTAAAGAGAACTGTGCTCAGGGGATTTATTCAAATTTAATCACCATTTTGAACTGAGCTTATTGTATTTATATTCATGGATAACACATCCTTTTCTCTCTCTCTTTTCAAGACTAGCTGGATTTCCATGGCAAGAATATTTGGGACCCTACATCACAGCTGTTGCACATCAATCTTTCATGAACCCTAACAAAAAAAAGTGCATGTGCCAGCAGAAGGTAAGGACCACACTGGGTTTTCCCATCCAGGGATGGTCACCCTGATGTGTAATCAATCAACAGGAAAGGTGTGCCTTTTGCAAAGAAACTCCACGAGGTCACTTTCCTAGGTGTGATCAATCTCCCCCATGCTGATCATGTTACAGCGATTACCACTCCACTCTAACAGCTTCTTCTCGAGGGAGAAACAAAACTGTGTCTGTGAATGTTTAGTATGGTTGTCTTGTCAGGTTAAATTACCTTGTAACATAACTCACTGTAAATTCACCTCATAAGTAAAAAGCAATTGGAGATTTTAAAGCACCATCAAAAAGCTTTCTATTGGGGGGTAGAATCATGTTGTGCAATTACAAATGAACCATGCCTATGACCATGATCATCATCAAGAGACTCAGAATTTCTTTAGTTCAGCACATAAGGAAAAAATAAATGCCCCATGTTCATAGCCTGAAAAGTTCTTGGTAGGCCCAGAAAGGAGTATTTGTTTTTATGACCTTTGAAAGAGAAAGAAAAATAGAAGTTAATGAGCATCTAATATACGTTAAGCTAGTGCTTTATACTTGTCTTAACCCGGAGGCCGGTCCGGCACGCTCGTCCCCGGCATTTGGCATTAGGTGGTACCTGTTTCCTCCACCCCGACCGGCAGGGCGGAGAATCCTAGCGGGTTCTTTTCCTGAGGGAGGGAGAGAAAAACAGGGCAGGAGGGAGACGCAGAGAGTAAAGACAGCGCACACAGATTCCGATCAAGCTTCTCTTCTTTATTCCTCCTCTTCCTCTCCTACTTTATTCCTCCTCCTTTTAAGAAAATAATTCACTCTTATATAGGATTTTGGGGCGGGGACTGACCCGGGTCGGTTACCAGGTAAAGAGAGTCAAATGAATATCAAAAGAAGTACCCAGACTTGCCTCTGCAAATGCTGGGGGGAGGAAGCTAGCACTGAATAATACAAAATGTGGTTTTGATCTTTTGTGCACCTTGGCCACTCTACATCTGGCCCAGCATGACAGACGCCAACATTATTTTGACCAGGAAATGGCAATCTCCAGCCTCCAGATGCAAATCTTGTTTACTGGTTCACTCTCTGGAGAGTGATAATCCTTGCCTGAGTCCGCCAGGAAACGTGGCAGCTCCCGACATATACATATTAAGTGCGACCTCCTCTGGGAAGCCTTCCTTGACCACCTTCAAAATCAGCATATAATGGTCAATTTTATGTGTCAACTTGACTGTGCCAAAAGATGCCTGGATTTTTTATTAAACACTATATTGAGTGCTTCTGTCAGGGTATTTCTGGGTAAGATTAACAGGTATATCGGGAGATCAATTAAGCATTTAGCCCTCTCAAATGTGGGTGGGCCCCATCTAATCTGGTGAAGGCATGAATAGAATGAAAAGGCTGAATGAGGGAGGATTCACTCTCTGCCTGTTTTTGAGCCGAGCTGGGACATCTGTCTTCTCCTGGCTTCAGACTCGGACTCAGACTACAACTTAAACTGTTGGCTCTCCTGCTTCTCAGGCCTTTGAACTCAGAGTAGAATGGTCCCGTCAGCTCTTTTGCGGCTTCCAGGTTACTGGCAACAGGTCTTGAACTTCTCAGCCTCCACAATCAGATGAATCAATTCCTTATCATAATAAATCTTATAATAGTTACTGTAAATATTATATACAATATTTAACATAATATAACATATAAATATTATAATGCTCATTATAATATGTCTTATAATAAATAGGGTAACATATACCCTATTGGTTTTGTTTCTCTGGAGCACCCTGACCAGTCCACAAGGTTAGGGCCCATCATCTGCACTCCTCATCTGTCCTGTGCTGTGTAGTTACAATCTCCTTTGTCTGCTGCATGCAGGCTGTGTTTGCTTCTAGACTGTAGCTATTTGAGTATTACCTATTTCAGTATTGTGAGTCCCTAGAACAGTATCTAGTACAGAAGAGGTGCTCAATGAATGGGATTAATTAAGTGAGGAATACTCATTATTTTTCTAAGGAAACTAAAATTCAGGGTCATCAGATAATTTACACAAAGCTACATAACTAGTTAGTGGCAGAGTTGAGATTTGAACCTGGGAATGTCTAACTTCAAAATTTTCTCAGATTTTTTTTATGCCACACTGCCTTTTGTGTTTCCCTTTTCAAACCAGAATTCCTGAATGATTAAAATATCCCTCGAGAATTACTTCCATCAGAATATTAGAAAGGCAGTGCAAGGGATTAAAGAACTTCGGCTATGGAGACAGACTGCCTGACTTTGAATTCTAGATCTTTTGTTCACTGAGAACACTTAACAAATTACCTAGCCTCTCTGTGCCTCAACTTCCTTATCCATTAAATAGGAATAACACAATATCACCTATATATATCAGCAACCCATTGCCACCATAATGCTGCCTAACAAACCACTCTTCAACTTAGTAGCTTAAAGTACGATCATTCTTACAGATCTGCAAACAGGCTGAGGTCTAGCTGATCTATACTGGGCTCAGCTTGCAGGGAAGAGTGGTTCTTTATTCTCATTGCAGCAACCGGGACAGCTCTGCTTTCTACTGTAAGTCTCTGCCTCAATGGCGGCAGCTCTGCCTGGAGCATCCTTCCTCCTTGCCACGCATGCTTCTCTTATGGCGATGGCAGAGGTGCAGGAGGAAGAGTAGGAACACACAGGCCTTGTATGGCTTATATTTGGGGCCAGCACAGTGGCCCACATGTAATTGGGCAAGGTAGGTTACATGGCCAAGCTAAGGATTGGAGAATAGGCTTCTCCCGCAATGAGGCTATGGCAAAGATGTGAAGAAGCAGATGGGGAAGGGTTAAGAGTCAGAACAAAGTTTCAGCCTACTATCCTACTTCTAAGGGTTGTCATAAAGATGTGATAAGTTAATACATGTATCAAACATAGAACAGACCCTGGCATACATTAAGAGCTGAAGAAATGTTCTGAATGTTCTGTCTATAAAAATGAGGTGGCTCTCTCATTAACTAGCTATAAGATTATGCAAAGTCACAAGGCTTCCCTGGGTTCTGTCTTTTTTTTAAACCTACCACTTGAGTTTATAATAGCTGCCTCACTTTCTTCATTGTGTTGCTAAAAGGATCAAATAACATATGGTGGCTGATCATGTTTCAAAAAAGAATAAAACATCCTAGGAATGCAAAGTATTTTACGTGGCTAATTCTAGATAACCATTTGGTTAAAGTCAGTAAATCCCTCCACTTTTAAGTGATAGGAAGTCATAGTTCTTATTTTATAGATGAGGTAAATGCTTCAAGGAACTAAAGTACTTCTTTTCTGGCCATAAATCCAAATCTTGGCTGAGAAGGGATAGAATTAATGTTTCCTAACTTCCAGATGTTAGCTGGGTCAGAAACTGAACACTGACGCTAAAGTTTATCATCTTGGAACATGAGGTGGTTCACATTCAAATTCTAGAGGTTCAGGGTGGGAATGAAATCTCCAAGCACTATGTAGTCTTTTCCACTTATTCAGATAATAAATCCCTAGGAGCTAGGGATACAAAGATAAAACACTCCAGTGCCTGTCCTTAGAGACTTAACAGCTATGGAGTAAGAGACATGAGAACCACTGTGGATCTCTGAGAACAAACTAATTATCCTGGCTTCACCAGATGCCCAAGGGCCATATTCTATTTTCTGCCTACCCCCACTGATTCTAGGAGAAGAGGAAAAAGGATAATTATCATGGAAATCATATCCAGAGAGAATGGAGTGGGCTAAAGGTGGCAGGAAAAGGGATTTCTGAGCAGGGAATGAAGACAAGTTTTGAGACCACATGTACACTTGATTCTAAACCCAGGGCCAACACTCTGGAGTACTGAAAGCACTTCCTCCTTTGTGCATACTATTTGTGCTTGATTGCTCAAGCACTTTCTAGACAGTTCTTTCTCGGTAAGCCTTGGAGTCATGACAGAATCTGCAGAAATGATGGAGATCGCTGAGGCAGAGCTGAAAAGGGCCACCATTAACAGCCCAGAGGGAAAACAGACACAAACATGTTGTTACAATGGAATGCAGCAAGTGCTTTCTATACAGTGTGAACACCAGAAGACAGCGCCCTAATCAGAGGCTTTAGAGAGGGCAGCATGTCTTCTGAGATTTAGCAATGAATAGGAGTTGGCCAAGCAGACTTGCAGATCTACGGCATCTCAAACAGAGGCAACAGGTGCAAAGGCACAGCACATGAGAAAATAGAAGCTGTGTGAGAAAGGACTACCATAGCTCATTCACGGACAGCATCTATGTACAAATGTAGAAAGCAATTCAAGGGTCTGTTTACCTCTCTCACTATAGTCCAGGATCTGGAGCCCTTATTTTGGAGCATAAGAATAGAGAGATAGACCTACAAAAAATAATGACAATACCATTTAATACATGTTAAAGTGAAAATATAGTGTATCCAAAAGGTGGTAGCATATAGAAAAAAGGCCTTGAAGTATGCCTGGGGAATCAGAAATGCCTTGATTATTCCCTCATACTTGTGTAGAACCACTGTTCCTTCCCTCTCTCAGCCCTGTTGCTGATTTGCCCATCATAGCACATTCCTCTTAACTCATACAAACCTTTCTTTCCCTGAGCCTGTCGTGAACTTCCATTAAGCTTCCCCTCCCCTTGTTATTCTACCACATTAAATATCTCTGAAACCCATTTCCTATGGACGGGTTTCAAGATCTTTCCCATGGGACTCTTAGAACTTGGAAACTGGGGAGTTTGGCTAGGTATCAGGAAAGAAATCACCTTAATATATCCACCATTTATTCTTTCCATACATAGTTGTGTATTGATCACATGTTGTGTGTCAGGCATTAAGCTAGGAATTGGGGACACAGCAGTAGCCTAATGAACTTTTCAAGCTCTATAGGGTATACATTCCAACATTTCGTGTCTCAGCTCTATTCCTCTAATCCAGCTCGAGGCACAGATAAAAGAGGTATGATAGAAAAACAAACCAGAGTTAAGAATGGTGGGGGTTAGTAGGAGGTTAGGAGAGAAATGTATACCTCCTAGAGAACCACCATTTAGAATGTATTTCCAGGTAACAGGGCCAATGAGGTATAATCATGTGGAGTAGGATATTTGCATTGTCTTTCTCTTCTCATTTTCTCTGTTCCTACCCCTCAACTCTTGATTTGTTTGTCCCTAATCCCTGTTCAATTAAGACCTGTGCTTTCTTCCACATTTTATTGTAAGACAGCATTGTTTACATTGTTATCCCTGGTGCTTTATCTTGAAAAGCAGAGTCTGCAGTTTACCTTTTGGTAGCTAATTCTTTTTATCTGTTTAGTTTCTGAATTTATCATGTCAATCATTAAAAGAGCTTTAACTGATTGCTAGGAAAAGTGGTTGTAATCCATTCCATGTCCCAAGCACATCACACCTCCCAATGATGCCCAAAGAGTAGAACCATTTATGACTCCATTATATTTGGTCTTTATATATAAATAGAGTCACATCTTAAGCATATTTAAGTTGCACTTACTTAACGTCAGTCCCGACAGAAGAGAGAGAGAAGTTAAACAGTGCAGGTAATTCCACTTACAATTCCACTCAAGGAGCACATGCCCTAATTAATTGTGAAAACAGGAGTTATGTTCTTTTCTCAGTTTCAGGTCTTATGTGCTTCTCAAAGAATGAATGTGATTCCAATGTTTAAAGACAGCATGTTTTTCATACAACATTGCCCCCCAAATGCAAGCCAACCACTTCATCTGCTCAACTGCAGAGACAGCTCTTTCCAACGCTTAACATAAACCTGGGAGTTGGATCTATTTTGTATGGATCTATTTTGTATGGATCTATTTTGTACACTGTATGCCAGTGTACAAAATGACATCGTCCTAATGTATTTCCAAAGGAAATATTGCTTTCTGTAACATTTACCTTATATTCTGTGTTAATCTCAGTCTAAAATATTATTTCATTCTACTGCCAAAGCAAGATTGATTCAAGATCTTTGAACCTTCTATCTCTGACCTCTTGTAGCAGATGCTATTAGTGTCCTCCCATATGCTCTCTTCATTCACCATTTCTGTGTACACCTTCCAAACACCACCGTCAGCAGCTGCAAATACCTGAGGGCTTTCTCTGGCTACTAAGGCCTGTTCTTTACATGCATGCAGCAGTCCAGAAAGTGTA
>NC_043707.1:84818941-84843747 GCF_006229205.1 Suricata suricatta
AAGATTATAGCGAATTGAGGTGAAATAGTATTTGCTGCCTGTCTTTATGGTTATTCTCAATTATTTCATTAACTGGACACCCAATTTGGAATCTCTAAAATCTGTATATTCTATTTTATAAGAGCTATCTCCTTTTGTTCCTGATGGGGTGGGCATCTTTTCCCTTACCCCTCCTCTGTGCTGAAACATTTTCTATGCCAACTGACGTGGAGTGTTCTTGGCAGCCTCAGGACCCCAAATGACTGACTCTGGAATACATTGTATTTTTCCAGCAGTGACATTTGGGCCTCTAGCTTGTTCCCTGGCTGGGGTCTGAGAGCAGTCCACACACAGGGGTGCCTCAGGCTGAGACAGAGTCAGCTTGTTGAGTTTGTACCTCTAACCATTATTTATCATGGATTGTCTGTGGATGACCAGCAATTGTTCATTTTCATTTTTAAAAAAATGAAATAAAATCACCTGCTCTGTGCATTTCAGGAAAATAATAAAAACACTAAAGTCTGACCACACTGATTTTATGTAGACCCTAAATCTTTTTCTAGAAAGAATTATTCCATGGTCAGATGAATATGGTGCAAAAACATAATCTGCAATATTCATACTCAGTTGAGACATAACCTGTCTCATTAAAATTACAGAAAATAATTTCTAAATCATGGTAAATCCTATGATTATGTGCATAGAAAACACTGAAAAGGCCTTTTTTCTTTTCTCTAATGTTTCACCCATGCAGGATTGGATCTCATATTTCTTTGAGAACAACCCTTTGGTGCTTATTACTGTGCTGTCTTTGAGAGCCAGATCTCCTGACTTCTGTTATAATGAGCCCTAAAGAGAGAGAGACACACACACACACACAAAGGATTTTAATGGGAGGATATCTTGTTGTTAGAACAATAAAGCTAAAACAGCCCTGGAATGATAAATTACTTTAAGTTTCATCATTTTCAGAACATTTGAAGAATATGCCAACATCTTCTTAAAACGCAGTTCTTTCTTTCTGCTTATAATGCCAAGCAGAAGTCTTCAGATATTGTGAAAGCACATTCACATTTCATTACCACAGCTGCCCAGGCAGCTGTATAGAAACCTATCAGTTGTTGATGTTTTTGAAGCACTGACAGGCAGTCTGCAGGGAAAATCAAGTAAAAAGAGCTAACCCTGAATTAAAAGGTATACAGATTACTCTCATTTTTCTGATGAATAAAATTCAAATAAAATTCAAACAAAAGAACCAATAAGACACACACACACACACCTTTCTCAGTTAATACTAGCAAAAGTAGAGTAAAACTCTCTGAGACTAGTTTGATACACTGGTAAAAATAAACAGACTGGCCCTGAACATTATACAGCAGCATGGCACCAGAGTATTTGTTTCTCTGACTGGCAAAGGGTCAGTTGAACCCTAAATATGCCTTCTCCTTATGGAATTATGGTCCATTAAAGCCAATCATTTTAATCAACTTCATAATCAATATCCATCAGTGAGATGGTATTTGGTGTAATGATCAAAGTCTAGCCATTAAAACCAAAATACATGGCCTCAAGTAAAAAAAAGATGAGATTTCTAGTATGCTCACGGGGGAAAAAATACTCCCTCTCCAATATTCTGCCCCATTTCTTGGGTCTCCAACCATTAAGAAAATGCCTTAATCACATGGCAGAAAGGAGTGTAGGCAAATGGCAACTGATTGATAAAACAAGTTGAAGTATCAAAAGTAATGAGCAAAGACTGATGAATAGGCGAAAATAATTCATCTTAGAAAGAGATAAATGAAGATCATAGTAAATAAAACCTATGCTTTCAATGTTTAAAACCTATGAATTAAATCTGGGAAGACAATAAATCTATGTAAAATGAGTGAATTCATATGCAAACTTGACTTTTATTTCTAAACCCCATTACACCAACAGAGAGTAAGAACTGCTATGCCCATTCTCTGAAGAAATGTACTCTCATAACTATGTCCCCATGTCCCACTCCCAATCCCCTTTTTTCCTTTACGGACAGAAACAGGGAGTATTGAATATACACCAAAGGTATTATTTAGAATGTTTGTTACTTAATCCAAAAGAAAAGCTACTGGAATATCAAAGGACATTTTCTTTCCAAGAGAGTGAATAATTCTGGCTCAAATAAATCCAGGGAATCTGTAATGATTTTTGTCACTGATCATGACACCAAGTAGTCTATGAATTGAGAAACTGGGTAATTGTTATTTCCTAGAATCTGTCCATACTCCTACTGTTCCACTTGCTCTCTGGAGAGGACTATCTCTCCAATGATTTGGATTAGGTGTATGATAGGGTTTTGTGTTCTGGTATACAAAACTAAAATATGGTCTTCAATATCACACATAGTGATTGCATACAGCAGATTAATGTCAAAGATGCTTTGAACAAGCTAGGTTCATCATCAGAATTTTCCTCTAGTACTGAGTTATGACCTAATGTGTTTCCCTGCAGTGCCCCAAAGAGATGAGAAAAAGTGGTTGGAAATATTATATAGTGCTCATAAAAGAGGTGTTCTTTCCCATCATTCAGGAAAAGGCAAGGAAAAGATTTGCTGAACCATCATCTCTAAATAAGTCTATTGTTGACCACTGAAACTCACCTAAAGTATTTTAAAGTAGGTTGTACTTTGAATGTCATGTTAACATATTGATATGATCAGATATACATATTAGCAAAGCCTCAAACCACTCACTTTGTGTGTAGTCATCACATATATTGACCTAAGAGTTTTGTGAGTAAGAACAGAATATAAGTGAGGCCACAGTTATGGTTTTGGTTTCTATATGAACCATAGAGCTTGGCTTTCTCACAGGACCAAAGACTATATTCATTATAGTGACAAATTTCATGCTGTTGATGTCAAGATGAATCAATGTGGGTGGCTTAGCATAGGCTAGCTCAGTGGTTCCTTTATCTAGCTGTGCCTCAAATTTGCTGTTATTTTTATTTTTGTTTTTCTATTCTTTAGACCATCTACTCTTCTGTATTCTTCTCTGAGATAACTCTAAAACAGACATTTATGAGCAATTGAGAAATATTGGACTAGACTGATCCTCAACTAGGGTGAAAAAAAAACCCGAAATACTACAATGTAGTGTGTCAGTGGAGCTGTCTTCAGATCCCATGTGCTGCTCCCTCAAATAATGATGCTTTCTGTTCCTAGTTTGATAACACAGCTCCTGGAAGAATTTTCAGGCAAGAAATAGATCATTGTTAAGAAATCATGAAGACCCTCCCTAACTAAGCTAAGTGGCCCTTATATGCACCTGAGCATATTTCTATCATTAAATTTGTTAAAATGCATTTTGATATTCTATTAATGTTTCTGATTCTTCAGTGATCTTCCAAAATCTTTGGAAAAAAGGATAATTTTCTATTTTACTTGGGGCCTACTACAGAATTTTGTACATGTTCTCTAGATGGATATATGACAGATAAATAGACAGACAAATAGATAGATTTATTTGTTTTTGTTCTAAAATGAGCTAGAATACTGAATTAAGACTCCTGTTCACACGCTACCTCTTATACCTCAAGCAAAACCTCTTTGGTCATCAATTTCTTCATGAAGGTGGTGTGCTAAATGATTTCTCTGACTTTTCCCAGGTTTCTTCCCTCAGGTACTGTATATTTACATATAATGAATTGACAAAGGCTGGATGAGTAAAACTCTATTCTTAAGGAAACAAGGATGTCTTGACTTCTTAATCCATTTCTGTTTAATACAAGGCCTGGTCTACTTAGCTCAGCCACAGAACTGTGCAATTTCCTAGGAAACTTGTGTTCTAAATGCCAAGAATCTCAAATACTTGTGTCAACTTTGTTGGAAGCATGAATTATACACATTATCTTCCACTTAATGTTGATCAACCATCCATTTGGCTTTATTGGGGTGCATATTACCAGAAGTGTTCCAAAGGAGATGGAATCTTAATATTGAGAAGGAAAAAAACGGTAATTCAAAAAACCACTTTGCAAAAACTTTATGGCTGAAATTATATCCTAATGAGATTTTTAAAAACCCTTCAGTGTCCCTTTCTGATTTTAAGCAGATGCAACCTAAAATTACTCAAGTATTTACACTTATGTCAATGACTTTAATCCATTTTGTCACTTAATTGTATAAAGCCATATTCTACAAAATAGTATATTGGTATTTTGAAATAAATTGATTTTTAAAAATGGACATGGATAAAAAAGTTACAGATGGGGTTTTTATATACAGTTGTTTGCTCAGTAGATGGAATATTGAATCCTTCACCCATTAAATGTATCCTCACCACAGATTTGCTGCACCTGCTATTTTACATCTCAGTATATTTCATACTGAATATTTATGGTCCTTTCAAAATAATATGGAGACAGATTAAACAGTCAGAAACAGCCCAATGCTGACATCTACTGGATACACAAAAGGATGCATTTGACTATCAAAAAAAAAAAAAATCCCTATATTCTATTTTTAAAGTATAAAGCAAAAGTATAATAAACATTTTAAAAAATTTATTTTGCCTTACTTAATAAAAATATCTACTGGTTCGCTCTAAATCCATGTTCACATTCTAAATTAAGATAGCACTTTATTTCAAAATGGCTAATCTTGGGAGGTTGATACTATTGGACTCAGAGACGTAAGAGGAAGGGAGAAGAAACTGTGATGCTCTGAAGGGGGATGAGCTCAGGAACAACGCTTTTCAGCCACTGATAATGTCCCTCAAATCCTAATTTACCTTTTCAGTAAATGGTGCTTTCCCTGTTGTAAACAGAAAAGGTAGCTCCAACTCTCTCCTCTTTGGTCTTGAGGAATTGTGCGAATCCTGCTCTGTTCTTTTCCACACCAGTGTGGCTTCTTTGGCAGATTTTTCTTGGCATCTGTGAGCCTATTATGAATTACATCTTTCTTTTGCCAAGGTATATTCAATTGCTCAATAAGTTGTTACAATGGTAAGTCACACACCCTTGGGTTCAATTTCTGGCTCAGTGTTTTATATATGTATTTGAGTTAATTGGGGGAAGGTATTTAATTAAAATGCAAATAAATTGCATTTTATTGCACTATTATTGAAAGAATTGATGGCAGTATATGTGAAACACATAGCCTTGCCTGAAAAGTAGATGTTATGTAGTGGTTATTATTATTATTTTCACTAACCTTATAGAATATACCTCAAACTGAAATTCCACTATAATGTGATATTCTTGAAGACAGGGGCCATGGCTTTTTTATATCCATTGCACCTGATATAGAACCAACACAAATAGGTTCAATAAATATTTGTTACTCTGAGCTCTATTTCTGAAATGGGTGGCATCAGGAATTTGCCTTGCATTCCACAAAGATTGCACAATGCTAAAGTATGTGGCTATACTCTTAGTTAAAAACATCACAAACAGGGAACAGTAGTAAATTGGGAGTGAGGATAACCAGAAAACTACTGTCAATTTCCTGAACCAATACCATGAGAACACACTGTCTCTATCACATTTCAGGAGGGCTTAAACGCCTCGTATTTTGATGTCTCCTTAGCCTAAACAATTGCATAGCAAGAGAGTTGGTGCAAGTAAAGAAGCTTCTACCATACTAGAGCAAAGAAACTGGTATCCAGACACAGAACTACCCACTAGAATACACAACACATTTACAGTTCATGATCTGTGCCCTTCATGATTTCCTATTCACAGTTGTTCCTGCCAGTAATCACTGTCTCCCATTTCAGCCCTGATCTGTGTTCTGGCCACTAAAATTTACACCTGCAAATATTTGTAAATCTGAGCCTTAAAAATAAAATTAAGACCATTTGGGGCGCCTGGGTGGCTCAGTTAAGCATCTGACTCTTGATTTTGGCTCAGGTCATGATCTCACAGTTTGTGAGATTGAATCTGTTGTCAGGCTCTGTGCCAACAGCTTGGAGTCTGCTTAGGACTGTCTCCCTCTCTCTCTGCCCTTCCCTATGTATGTGCTTATGCATCCTCTCTCTTTCTCTTTCACAATTAAAAAAAATTAAAAAGGTTTTTTTAAATACAGTTAAGAACCTCAGAATTAGAGCTGTTTCTCCAAGTCACATAATCAAAGCACACATATCAAGACCCAGTGAAATTTGGCGGAGAAAGATCTTCAAGTAAAGGCACCCTGTCACATGCCATGTATTACAAGTTTGCAATTTAATTGCATTATAGGGGCTACTAATTAACATATTATGAATTCAACTACATGAAAAATATGGGTTCTTTATTTTTTGACTGACCTCGGCTTGCTGTCAAGTCTCCTATTTTACTGGGCAGTTGGAAAATTTAAGCTTATCAAGTTAAATAACTCAGTCATGTTTACATTAAGTGACCTGACTAACCTAATCTCTGTGGTACTTGAAAAATCTTTCAAGGCTTCTTCCGTCTTTCTTTCTCCAAGCCAACATTGCCTCTGGATATAAATAATATCACAAAATCTTAAATTTCCTAATGGTAGATGGAATAAGGATCCCTAAATCAGAGAGTTGTCTCTTGTTCTTTCCTCTAGAACCTTGTCAGCCTCCTTAAAAATGTTCCTTGACCCTTATGATTATATATATCCCTCTGGTATATGTTACTGAAATTCATGGATCATGAATCTTAGCATGATTGGTAAATCTCCATGCCTACTCTGATGACTTGGCCCATCCTGGCTTCCATTCATAGTTCAGATTGTCTAAAATCTCAGCTATATTCTCCAAAGCAGGCCTTCTGGCTCTCTACGCTTAGCTATCTCTGCGTCATCTCCTCTGATTATACCAGGACATTCTGCATCTTTTCTATATGGGAGCCGAGGGAAACTTCTGGTAGCAGACTTCTCTCTTCATAAACATATCATACCATCATTCTCTTCAGCCCAGCACCCATACAAACACTAGTGCTAATGTTGGTGATTCTGTTAGGTAGTTTGCTCACAGAAACTCAAAGAGGAAATGGGGCACAAGCTCTTCTTATTTCCACTTCTTCCACAAACTCTACATTTTCTGTTTATATACTTTGTCCCCACCTTTCAAGGATGAGTCGGATGAGGCTGGTAGGACACATACATAGAAATGACTAGCATCTGGGGGCGCCTGGGTGGCTCACTCAGCTATGCGTCTGACTCTTGATTTCAGTTTAGGTTATGATCTCACAATTTGTGAGTTTGAACCCCACATCGGGCTCTGTGCTGATGGTGCAGAGTCTGCTTGGGATTTTCTCTCTCTCTCTGCCCCTTCCCTGCTTAAGCTCACACTCCCTATCTCTCTCTCTAAAATAAATAAACATTTAAAAAGAGAAATTATTAACATCTGATCTATTCCATCGCATCTTCCTTTATTTCTTCCCATTCCTGTTTGACAGATACTTTTGCTATATCATAATGTACCTTTCTATTTTCTTTCCAAAGGGTCCTAAAAGTCTATAGTAGAAGGAGCCATTGTATTGAGGGGGAAGAACACACACAGAAGCATTTTCAAATGATAACACTCATTACCTGAGGAAAACCTCTTCTCTCGGAGGCAGTTAAGATGGTTACTTTGATTTTAGTCATTAAATGAAAATTTGCCTACATAGTCCTGGAAAGAATTGTGTTAACTTAAAAAGGACATAAAGATTAAGACTTAATTCCTTGAAAGTCCCACCCAGCTTGTACCCTTATTCAGAAAGAAAGGGCTAAGGAGGGAATATAGTAATTCTTCAAGAAAAAGTGCCTTTACTAAGATTTCTTCTTTGTCAAGAGCTTAAAGTGAGCACACCTATATTCCGACTTCTCTTTCCCAATACCATAATTTGAAGTTGTCATATGTCCTGAAGTTCAAATTCCTGTATCTTCTCAAATGGACCAAGACAATGATTAATTCCAGATCTTACCTTTCAGTAAGTCTGAAGTTAAAATTAGATTGAAAATTCAGTAAGGCAAAGGGCATACAAGCAAATGACATTAGGTAAGGAAAGCAGGAACGTACATTCCTATGAGAACCTCCACAGTGGATGAGCCAAAGAGAGAAAGGAAAAGCTCTATTCACGATGGCAGCCTTTTGTCTTTTGCTCCTCATCTTCATGGTCAGAATATGCCCATCACTCAGGAGCAACACAGTCAACACTGAGCCAAGAGAAGGGGACTGCCGCATGTCACAGTCAGAGGACAGGTCGGGTTAGTGCAGCATTAATCCATTACTTAGCACTAGGGACTCTCAGAGAGTGAGTATTGTCAAGCCATGAAATCATTGCCTAGTGTAAATGCACATAATGCACTAAACGGTAGCATTCACTCCAACCTTTTTCAGAGGTTTTGAGAAATCCTTTTCAGCTGACGGACAATGTCTTTACTCCACCAGCTTTTAAAAAGGCAGTTATGAGTGAGATATAAAATAGCACAAAGTAAAAAACTTTTTACCCAGAATATCAACCACATCCAATTATATTCTGTCATTAGAGTTTTACTCTTTCAAGACTGAAAAGTTTGCTCAGAAGTTAGAATGACAATGTTAAAAGGACATGAAAAAGTGACATCAGCAAGATGGCAGCATAAGAATTTCCAATGCTTGCCCCCTCACAGAAACATCAATTTGAACAACTATCCATGAACAAAAATATCTTCATAAGCACCAAGGATTCCAGGTGAGAACTTAGAGCAGTTGGGTAGAACACAAAAGTAAGAAAAGATGCATTTAAAGACAATAGCAAAGACAGTTTCACATTACCCCTGTCACTCTTCCCCCAGGCCTGGGAAGCCTCATGCAGAGAGGGACACCCTCTCTGTAGGGGAAGCAGATTGAAATGAGTACCCCACTTCACCATCGACTCTAGTACCAGGCCCACTCCAGCAACACACTGGCTTAGCCAAGGCCCACCTCAGTGGTCCCCAGCACCTAGTTGACCCCCACAGATTCAGGATCAGGGCCCAGCTGAACAGACCAAGGTCTTAGGCCCCCTCAGGTACCAGGTCTGCCCTATGCACCCAGGCACCAGCCCTACCCTATGGACCCAGGCTCCAGGCCTGCCCACTTGCTGACACAGGTACCAGGCCTATCTGCCCAAGGACATCAGCAGCAAGTCTTCCCATGGACACCACAAGCACCCCATCCAGAATCTCTGGACAGGCTGACTAGTAAAGGACTTTCACTTTGTTTCCCAGAAATAAGACTATTTTCGTTCTGTTAGAGGAATTGTGAGAAATACATGAAGCAAGGTGGGCAAAGAGGAAATGAGGAGGAACTGAGATTAGAGAAGAAATAGAGTTCTAAATCCAAAATTTGCTTTGTTGACATTAAGAATTTTGGGTTTTGGGGCACCTGGGTGGCTCAGTCAGTTGAGCTTCCAACTTTGGTTCAGGTCATGATCTCATGGTTCATGGGTTCAAGCCCTGAGTCAGGTTCTGTGCTGACTGCTAGTTCAGAGCCTGGAGCCTGCTTTGGATTCTGTGCCTCCCTCTCTTTCTGTCCCTCCCCTTTTCATGCTCTGTCTTGCTCTGTCTCTCTCTGTCTCTCAAAAATAAATAAATGTAAAAAATTTTTTTTCAGAATTTTGGGTTTCACTCTAAGAAGGGAAACCATCTTATTTAGAGCAGAGCAGTAATATGATTTTGAATTCTGTTTTTAAAGGGTCACTCTGGCTAATGTGTTGAGAACAGACAATGGGGGAGGGGAGAAAACAGAAACTAGGAAAACAATTTATAAGCTATTGAAATGATCCAGGCAAGAAATAGTCAGGGGAGTAATTGTGGAGTTGGTGAGAAGTTATCAAATTCTGGATATGTTTTAAAAGCAGAGCTGACAAGAGTTGCTAATGTCAAGTGTGAGAGAAAGAGAAGAATCAAAGATGAGGCCAAGGTTTTGACCTATACGATAGCAAGTTTAGAGTTGCAATTTACTGAGATGAGTTAGATTATAGTGGAAACTGATTTTAGAAACTGGGGAGTGATGTTTTAGGCATGTTAGATTTGAGATGCCTCTTGGACACTCAAGTAAAGACGTTACGTAGGCAGCTGGACACAGTTGGTCTAGGCAGTAGAAGGAGGGTGGGTTAGAAATATTAACTGAAGAGTCATCAGCTTAGAAGGTATTTAAAGCCAGGAGACCAGCTGAGATTACAAACAGAGTGATGGAACATGAACAAGAACAAAGAAGTAAGCCATGAGACACTGACAACAGCCTTGCAAATTTATTATTGTCCCAATTTTACTGTTGAGGCTCAGGCATGGTAAATTACCTAACAAGATCATGTAAGTTTCAGAAACAAATAAGGAACAAGGACTGCCAGAGACCATTATACTACAATGTAGATGGTGGTGGAACAGATCTGAAATCTGGCAACAAAAGTAGCAATGCCAGCAATACATTCCCAAATGATTCTCTAGGTCACTGTATCCCAAATGCCTTTCCAACACACCAAGTGCTTCCTGGAGAATTTGTAAAAATTAGAGTTTGAGGCGCCACCTTCTAAGCTTCTTCATTTGGTAGATTTGGAGAGGAATTAATGAATGATTTTTTTAAAGTTACCTTAAATGATTTCATAGCCAGGTTTGAGACAATTCATTTGAAATATATCATACCAAAAAAAGTGTAAACCAAAGGGGTAAACTAAATCTGCACATCTCCTTGAAGCCTCACATAGAGACACCATCAACTCTGAGCTAAGTAAGTGCACAGAGCTGAAGAACAGGCTGGGCTGGCTCCAGACCCCACACCAGTCCAAGAATAGAAGGGAGGTAGTTTCTCAAGAAACACGTAATTTATGGCTTATTCACCTAGAGGAAGATCCTTCTGCTAATGCTACCTAAAATCGAATTACCTTTTCAATCCCACAGGTGCCAAATACTGAGCCTATGGCCAGTAGTTCCCAGCCTGCAATGCACCTAGAAATAATCAGAGTTCTTTTCTAAAATATAGATTCCTAAGCTCAGCCCAGACCTAATAATACAGAATCTCGGAGATCTAGGAATCTGTCTTTTTACAAGTTTCCTAGAAGATTCTTATGTACCCAGTCAGTATCAGTTTGTAAAACCATGTATTAAAACCACTGTTGTCGAGAATTAAATTCCACAGGTCTTTTTTATGTGTCCTTATGTTAAGCTAGAAATCCCTCACTGAATGGTGCACATACCCTTTAAGTCTTTTTGGACATAAATACAGACTTACCATGTAATGATAGCCACAAGCCATTTGTGGCCACTAAGTCCTTGAACTGTGGCTAGTCCAAATTGGTATATGCTTGCTGTAAGTGTAAAACATACACTGAACTTGAAAACTTAGTAGAAAAAAGTGTAAGCAATCTCCTTAATGGCTCTATATCTACTAAATGGTTGAAATAACATTTTACATATATTGGATTAAATAAAATATATTATTAAAGTTATTTTCACCTGTTTCTTTTTACTCTTTTCTATGTACTTCCTAAAATGCCAAAATTACATATTTTCATTATTACTTGTATTATTTATTATTGGATAACACTGACTATTGTGTATCCCTATTGATATACTCATTGTTTGCTAATCACACTACATTCCAAATTCCCACAGCCCTGGGGCACATTCAGTTAAGTGTCTGACTTGGGCTCAGGTCATAATCTCATGGTTTGTGAGCCAGCCCCCACCCCCACCTCCCGTCCCCCTCCTTGGGCTCTGTGCTGACAGTTCAGAGCCTGGAGTCTGCTTCATTAAAAAAAAAAATTTTGGAGTGGGGGGCACCTGGCTGGCTCAGTCAGTTAAGCCTCCGACTTCAGCTCAGGTCAGATCTCTTGTGGTTTGTTGGTTCAAGCCCCGCATCAGGCTCTGTGCTGACAGCTAGCTCAGAGCCTGGAGCCTGCTTCCGGTTCTGTGTCTCCTTCTCTCTCTGCCCCTCCCCCTCTCATGCTGTCTCTCTCTGTATCAAAAATAAAGAAAACATTAAAAAATTTTTTTAATTTTTTTTAGATCATTGGAATACTTTACGAAACGTCTCATGGAGTTATAAGCAAAGAGTTGTGGGAATTCAAATTTTTTTTAATGTTTATTCATTTTTGAAAGACAGAGAGAGAGACAGAGTCCTAGCAGGGGAGTGGCAGAGTGAGAGGAAGGCACAGAATCTAAAACAGGCTCCAGGCTCTGAGCTGTCAGACACTTAACAAACTGAGCCACCCAAGCACCCCACCAATGATCTTTTTGCAGTCAGTCTCCAGCACTAGACTGTGAGTGGCTACAGGACACAGCTGCACCCTTCTTCACCTGTCTCCTCTGGATCTAGCACAGTGCAAGGCACCGGGTGTTCACAAACAGCTCACTTCTTCACCTTCCTTGCCCAGAGCCACACAGCTTGTTGATTGCAGAGCAGAGGCTCTAACTCAGGTCACTTGACTTCTACTCTAATCTGCTCTAGTGCTATCTGTGACATCTCACTGTCTTACACCCCTTCTCAAAAGATTAGCACAAGAAGCAAATTGAAGTTAAACTCAAATCAGTCCAATTTACTACTCATTAGCAGGTTTTATGAAGACTGGTTATAGAAGAGATTGAAACTCAAAGCTAATGTGACATTTTGAATTATCTCAAGTTGTCACTTTTCCATGCTGTGCTTCACTCTCATTAGGAAAAGTAATCAAGATCTGGGCCTATTATTATACTGTGTCCCTCCCTGTTATTAAAGCTTAGCACTTGGAGGTATCTAATACTCATGTTGATGCTACACTTTCTTACTGGCACAAAATGTTGTCTGTTCCTTTTTCCTTGATTAATGTTTTGGGGAGTTTCTCCTTTTTCAGACCACTTCTTCAGCCTGCCAATTAGATATATATCTTAATTTTCTCTGGAAGCATTTGCTGCATAATACATAGATACATTAGGCTCCTTGCAAGGGAGATACCCTGTGATGCCTTTAACTTCCTCCACTAACATCAGGGAAGACCTAGATTATACAGGATTTCTAAGGAAAAAGGTTTTATATACAGTATAAACAATTTGACTCTGGAATGTATTTAAAAATTCATAATCCCACATTAGCTATAGTGAGTTACCTGAATAAATATTCAGAACAGTGAGTAGAGAAGAAATATTTATATATTTTATTAAGTTGCTAATCAGTGCATGTTAAAATTCTTTTTTTAATGTTTATTTTTGAGAGAGAGAGAGAGAGAGAAAGACAGACAGAGACAGTGGAAGTAGGGGAGGTGCAGAAAGGGAGAGAGACAGAATCTGAAGGAGGCTCCAGCCTCTGAGCTGTCAGCACAGAGCCTGACACAGGTATCAAACTCCAAACTGCAAGATCGTGACCTGAACTGAAGTCAAATGTTTAGCCACCTGAGCCACCCAGATGTCCTAAGATTCCTTATAGTGTCCAACTACCATCTCTTTCTGTTCAGGTCCAGAAACCATCTGTTTGTGTTCTTTGTTGTAAAATACTCTGTTTCTGGTTAATTTAATATCTCTTGCTAAGAGAAAAATGTAGCAGTGCTGTTATTACTCACAATACTATGGCTCTGAAACCTTTTGTAATGAAACATGATAGATATTCTTGCCTCTGTAGTTCTTTAATACCATTTGTTTAATGCTGGTTGTGTCATTATTTATATAATAGCGTAATCATTCATTGTGCCACCTGTGAATATTGGCTTCCGATGGTTGTTTCAAAAGTTGTTGCTGTGTTTCGTTGATGATTACCCCAAACGCAGGTTTCATCCCGAATATTGAGAAAAATATGACTAATAACTCATTTTCTGATTGTTAATATTTATCATTTTAATTTTTATAACCTAAATGTAGGAAAATACCCTATATTTCCAACCCTATCTTCTCTTGAACTCTGTCTTATTCTGTTTGGGCTGCTAAAATAGCAGATAATAGACTAGGTGGTTATAAACACCAGACATTTATTTCATCGGTGTAATAAATACTCTTGCACCTCCACTTGAATTCTGGTGCTGATAGCTGGTTTGGGGATTTGAAATGTTTTCTCTCTCTAAAAGCACCTTAAGCTCTCATGAAAATTTGTACATGCCTACTCTGATAACCTCCAGAGTTCTAAAGGTGGGGCTAGTTCTTGTCAAATAAAAAATGCACCTTACTTTATATTATATAATAGCAATACTCCTATTACTCAGCCCAATAAAAGTGTTGGGCAAACATTAATAAAAAAAATTGTAATGTTGCCAAAGTTTGTATCAACTTTTTCTCTTCAGGCAATATGGTAGAACAGTCAAAGCATGAATTCTGAGCTCTTTAAGAACAAGATTCAAATCCTGCCCTCATGATGTATAAACTTTCAAACATTAGCAAGTTATTTTATCTCTCCAAGCTATGACTTCTTTTCCTGAAAAATAGGATAAACAACATCTGCTTAGTAGGGTAAATGTAAAGATTAAATAGTATAATGCATCTTTGGCTAATAAAAGACAAGCAGTCCACAGTAGTTAACTGCCCTCCTACTTTACTCTGTCAGTGGCTTGTCGCTCCTAGATCCAAGCAAGTATGCTCCTGATCACCTAGTACCCATTGATGCAGTGTCTTGGCTTCAGACAAGTCTGTGCTCATTTCTGACTTCATACTCCTCCCTTCCAAAGGAAATTACTGCATTTGATTCTCTTGGGAATTCTCCATTCATGACAATGGCAAGAATAAAGGGTTCATTCAGAGGTTAGTCAGATTCTAACCTAGGCTGGAAGCAAGGTCTTGCTGTACCAGATAAATAGGAAAGTAGGCATATAGAAAAGGCACCACTCTACATTCATCGCATCCTGTTTTCACACAGCTTCCTGTAATATCTTTAGATCATAGTCTTAAGTGTCAAGTTACCATTATACCTTTAAAATATTCCTGCCAAGCTTTTTCTGAAAGTTTACAGAGCGAAACTTTCCTTATGCCATGGAAGACCTTTCCTATACTTTTTAAATGTAGACTTTTATATACCAATGTTGGCTAAATTTTGTTGCAAATGGTCACTGTGGGTATAAAATCCAATATTGTGACCAAAACTAAGGCTTTAAGCATACAACTTCTTTCAGTTACAGAATCTAGAGATAAATGAACATTTTGCATTGATAAAAATAAATCAGTAAAATAAGAAATGCAAAGATTGCAAATAGAAATAACTTCAAAAAGAAAGTGCTAAGATTTTACAATGTAATTGCTTCCTCTTAATGAGTAAAATTTTAACACATTAATTTGCTTGTTAGTGGTTAAACACCTGTGTGCATATGCATGTATGTATGTGCATATATGACCTTTAATTAAAAGCAACTTTTAGTCCATTTAAGAGTTCAAAAACAAAATTAATCATTGTAGAGGATGATGAAACAAAGAATTTTGGGCTACTTTCTAAAGACAACAATTCTCCTTAATACCTTGCATTTCTCATTTCATAACACATATTCATTCATTAGTCCAATAAATATTGCACACTTACTATAAATCAGGCACTTAAACAGATCTTGTGATATTTATAAGTTGTGGGGAGGGGCAGATTTAAAAAAAAATCTAATAAAATGTCAGGTAGAAACCAGTTCTGTGAGGAAAAATAAAGCAGCATTAGAATATAAAGAGAGATGGAGAAACGTCTATTTTAGATAGGATAATAAGGGAAAGTTTCCCTGCAAAGTTGGCACTGAACACACCTGAAAACCAGCGAGGAGTCCAAGTGGTTATTTGGAGGAACCCATCAAAGCCCTGAAGCAGGAGCATGGGGTCTGAAGGACATTCAGGATGACGTTGCTGACACAAAATCAGCTAGGCAGAGAGAGAGTGGTCAGAGAGTAGATCAAAGAGGTATCCAGGACCTACTTCTTATTATCAATGATTCTCAACAAAGGGGAAGGAGAGACTTTGCCCCGCTCCCCGACTGAGGACATTCGGCAGTGTGTGGAGATATTTTTGTTGTTAAAACTTGCAGGAAGTGGTATTGGCATCTAGAGGCCAGGGATCCTGCTACATACCCTACAGCAGACAGGACAGCACCCCTCCAACAAATTATCCTAAGCAGAATTTCAATAGTGCAGAGACTGAGAAAACCTGATGTGGAACAATGATTCCCAATCCTGCATGCACAGTAGAATCACCTGGAGAGTTTCTAAAAATACAATGCCTATGGCTTTACCTAGAAAGTCTAGTTGGCTTTAGGTGTTAGGCATCAGTGATTTTTCAAATGTGGGGAAAGATTTAGAACTGATGTTGGCCATGATAAGTACTCCTCATACTCACAGCCAATGAAGTGTCCAACGGCTCTTTCCTTCTAGACTGTAAGTTGCATGGGGCCTGAGACCCTGATAACCTTGTTCTCAGCAGTATTTCTGTCTAACCTAGTAACTGACACACAGGAAGAACTTAAAAAAAAATCAAATTGATTTATTTATTTTTTATTTTTTTTAATGTTTTTATTTATTTTTGAGAGAGAGAGAGAGACAGCATGAGCAGGGGAGGGTCAGAGAGAGAAGGAGTCAAAGGATCTGAAGACAGGCTCCAGGCTCTGAGCTAGGGGTCAGCCCAGAGCCTGACGCGGGGCTTGAACCCACAAACCGTGAGATCATGACCTGAGCCGAAGTCAGACGCTTAACCAACTGAGCCACCCAGGCACCCCCATAAAAAAAAATCAAATTGAAATGTGAACTTGAAGTACCACAAACCATAGTTGTATGATCCTCTTCATCAGCCGTGTGAGTAAATTTAATTAGAATGGCCAAAGAAGGAGTTTTTTTAGAATTTCTTACTTAAGCCACCACAAAATTTTGGCATCAAAGTCGTTCCAGTTAAAACTTATTACCTATTTTCTTCCAGGACTAAGCAATGTCACAACCCCATACCAGCTCAAATTTCTTATATTTAGTAAACATAGTCTTCTGACTATCTCCAATACTCCTTCTATCTTAAAATGTTTTGGCTTCATGATTCGCTTAGTTGATATAAAGGGTCTGATATTTACGGATTTGTTAAATCATTGATGTGGGGAACCAAGCAATATTGTTGAAACAAGATTTTAAGTAAAGCTTGTAGAGGATGATGAAACAAAGAATTTTGGGCTACTTTCTAAAGATAACAATTCTCCTTAATACCTTGCATTTCTCATGAGAGGATACATTTCTGCATAAGAAGGAACAAAAAGTCAAAAGAGGGGCACCTGGGTGGCTCAGTCTGTTGTGTGTCTGACTTTGGCTCAGGTTATGATCTCACAGTTTGTGGGTTCCAGCCCCATGTAGGGCTCTGTGGTGGACACTTGCTCAGAGCCTGGATCCTGCTTCCTTCTCTCTCTGTCCCTCCCCTGCTTGCACTCTGTCTTGCTTTGTCTCTCAAAAATAAATAAATGTAAAAAATATATTGAAAAATGTCAAAAGAGCCTACAAACAAGAACAAGAGGAAAAGGAAGACCTCTAAAAGAACATATGCTCATCAGCCAGCCTTCGTCCTCTGTCTCCTTCTTGTGAGTTTTTAGCATCTTTTGACCTTCGATATAGCAGCCAATGTGATCACTGTAAAATACTACTATGCTGCAAAAAAGTTTTGATGACTTCCATAGAGTTACAATAAAATCCAAGCTTCCTAACATGCCTTCCAAAACCTTAGAGGATGTGACTTCTGCCTACCTCTCTCCTATCAACTCTTATCATTCTTCCTCTTTCCCAGAACTCTCTAGCCATCCTGGTCATCCTAGGTCCTCTAGTCTAACAACACATGTTCATTCTAGCTCTTAGGGACTTTGCCATGCCAGGAATCTGTCCCTCTAAGACACACATTGCTCGCTGCTATTTGTTATTCAGCTAGAATTTAAATATTGTCTCCTTGAAGAAGTCTTTCTGATCATCTAAAGTAGGTCCAATCACTCCCTATTACATCATTCCATTTTAGCTCTGTGCATAACACTTAACTTGATATTTTTCTTCTTTACTTTTCTTTACTTTACTTACATTTTTGTGTGTCTCCCTACCCCCATCAAAATATACACTTCATGAGAGTCTGGGTTTTGTTTGCTTTGTTCATCATTATCTCCCCTGTGCCTCAAAGGATTCCTGTCACATGGTAGGTTCTTAGTTAAATTTATTAGATGCATGCATTAAGACTGGTCTCTGAATCTAGAATTCTGAATCTGGTTCCCAAAGTCACTTTCCAAACCACAAAGAGAAGAGCCTATAAAAGCTAAAGTTGAGTTTACTATCAGATTATCAAGCAAGAAAACAATCATTGGCCTTCAGAAAAAAATATGGATATCTATTGTTTTTTTAAAGACAAAGCCAGGGGCACCTGGGTGGCTCAGTTGGTTAAGATTCTGTCTTAGGTTCAGGTCATGATCTCATGGTTTATGAATTCAAGCCCCATGTCAGGCTCTGTGCTGACAGCTCAGAGCCTGGAGCCTGCTTTGCATTCTGTGTCTCCCTCTCTCTCTACCCCTCCTCTACTCACACTCTCTCTCTCCTTCAAAAATAAATAAAAATTTGTTTAAAAAGGCCAGAGATATGCTAATAGGGCAACAATTTTTCCTTTGAGTTTAAACTACAATGCATCAAATTAAAATTAATGTTTTGGTTTTTTTGTTTTTTGTCTTTTTGGAGGGTTCTCTAGTAGCCTGAAGTTCTCATGAGTGATAAGGGTGAGCTAGAATTGGAGGATTCAGGGACATCCTTGCTCTCAGCCCCTCCTGGGCTCAGCAAGAAGGAGTCCTCAACCATTTTAGAAGGAACAGTAATCATGGCTTTTGATGATGCAGTAGAGATCCATACTCTTCAAGGCATAGAAGAAGACATATACAAGACAGGAAAGGCAAAAGGGCATCCCAAGGACAGCACACAATAGAGGGACACACACATTAAAAAGCTTTAGCTGAGGTCAAATTTCACTAAGTTTGAAATTTTATTTGGAGGCAGTCCTAAATTATTCTTTAGCTTTTAATCTACCATCTAATATAGGCATCTCTTCATTCCTGATATATCTCAAGAAATTAAAAAAAAATCCCCAAATTACTATTCAGGGTTTTAAATGAAAAGATTAAAATACCATAAATGTGCAAGCTGGAGAGAGTACTATGCCAATTTTTGCATGGAATTTATTTGCAAAAGTAAATGTCAACTTTAAGATCCCAAAATGGAATATAAGATGATACTACTGTTTTTAATTCATCACCACATTCAAAAGTGCTACAGTGAGACACATTACCAAATTGCAAATTATTTCAAGTTCTGTACATATAGATGGATCTTGCCTAAGGTGTTTAAGTGCTAAGAGTCAATAGGTTAAAACAAATATACTCTACATGAAATTAATTCAAGTTAAAAGTTTTAAAACAGGAAATGCTCTTCCACTAAATAGTAATGTTGTTCCCTCACCAACTGCCCAATCAAACCCTTGTCAGGAGAAGTAAACAGAATAACAAAAGATGTGCCCCCAAGTTCCTGAGAGGCAGAGTGTAGCAAATTAACTATATCAGGTCTTTCAAGCCGCATGGTTCCTCCCTCCCACTAGGCAGCACAGATGAGCAGCCTGGGGCCATCCACGCAACCCCTGCACCACACAGCTCGGCACAGGTGCCAGGCTACAACGAGAGGGGCCAGAGCCCTGCACATGCACACAGGAACTAAAGGTCATACAGCATCTCCTCCTCTAAAGATATCAGAGATTGCCTCTTAAATCCTATAAGATACAACCTGATCTACTGTCTTGAACTCCTAAGAGGGAGAATTGAAGAGAACGGAAAAAAGTGCAGTGCCCAGACTTCTTGATCACTGTATATCAGTCACTTACAGGAGATGTTCCTAGAGTACATGCATTTCTTTCATCACTATCATGAAATATTTCCATTATTACTTGGTCCTCTTTCTAATTTAAGCTACAAACATACACCTTCCTTAAAGACCCAGTGCTCCCCGCCCCCCAGCATCGCAGGACCTCTCTCCCGCCCCCATGTAAGGCTTATCAAAAGGATAAATATGGTATCAAAATGGATGCTTGATCTTATTACAGGTGGATTTCCAACGAAAACTTCAAGATGTAGATAATAAGGAAAGAAAGGTATTAATTAATATTCATATTCAAGGAGGAGGCCCAGTCACGAACATTCTGGTTTCCATTTTTAGGAATGGCAAAGGCTTTAGAATGACTCTTCTCTAACAAGCCTCCAGGAGGATGTTTGTGACTTGTTTTTCTGGTGGCTGAGATCAGTATAAACAGGACCTTCCCTTGAGCACCAGGCATATTGACACAGACATGAGATCTTTAGTGTGACATGGAGGAAGTAAAACTGGGTGGTATAAAAAAAATTTCTATTGAGTCAGAAGACCTGCATTCTGGTTGTGCTATTAATCAGTCATCTTCTTTAGCCTCAATTACTTAATATCTATAAGCCCTATTTTCATCCCCTGTAAAGCTAAGATGGTAATGCCTAGCTTACAAAGGTGTTGTATTGTTTTATTTTCTTTTATTTTCACTCAACAGTGAGTGTCTGTGTTCTAAGTGCTGGAAATGAAGGGGAAAAAAAGGGACCTAGACATTGTTAAGCTTTAACCATACGAATGAGACCAAACATAGCAACAGATAATTGAGTAGTAAGATAATATGTTGCCCTCACAGATTCTGACAACTGAGACCAGATGGACACAGTCCCTCAGGACACTGCAGAAACTACCACCACCAGGACGATTCGACCTGAACTTGTAGAGGAGAAGGAAGAGATTTGATGGTAAAAATCCTGAATTGGTGGAGATTAAATCTGAAGTTTCAACATTTACTCAGAATTCAATTAGATAAATGTTTTTGTAATCAAACAAAATGGACTCGAAAGAGAGATTAAGTAAGTCTTAGGCCAAGATCCTCAGAAGTAGATCCTGAGGCAAGGAGTCCTATGCAAGTGAATTATTGGGGAAGTATTCCTGAGAGAAACCAAGAAGGGAGAAGGGCAGGCAGAGCATGGAGGAGAAAAAAGTCAAGTCAGAGTTCAAGCAAAGTCCCACAGAAAGGGCTTCAGCCTACCTCTCAGGGTGGAGAGTGCTCCTGTCTTGGGGTGCACTCTCTGGCTGTTCAGTCATTGGCTGAGAGCTGCCGTGGAGGGATGAGATTCCCAGGCACCGCCAGCTCTCTGACCTTCTGGGAGAAGCAGCCCCATAGGCTGAAGGCATTCCTCCAAAGAACAATCACAGCTGGAGGCTGAGGGCAAGAAGGCATGGTGACATCAGGTGAAGAACACACAAAATTCATAAAAGGGATATGAAGGGCTCTGAGAACGACACTGACAGTGTCTGATAGAAGGTACAATAGAGACAGAGTAATCAAAGAGCTAGGTTACACTCCTCACAATTAAGAATATGATCTGAAATATTATAGTATCTACAACTGCAATATAAAAACACTATAATAGAGGTATGAATACAGAATGACCATGACCCAAGAATGACCCCAAGAGATAGTGACCAATTCTGTCTGAGAAAGAAATGGGAAGATATTTAACCAACTGTATGATCCCTCCTTCGAGGGACATCAGATGAATAGGACTTTCCTGAAAGCTGACTGAGTCTGGGGTCAAGGCTTCATCCTGTGTGATGGTTGCCTGGCAACCTTAGGGACAAAGTCAGAGGTGAAACCCTACCCAGAAATTAGTGGTAAGAACCAAGTCATAGAATCTAACTCCATTTTTAGAAATAAAACGTAGGGAGCTCAACAAGAAAAGTGTCAATGGCCAGGAGCCAAATAAAAATCAGGCACAAGAGTCCTGGCCTGTTTAATCATGAGCAAGACAGAGCTGACCTGGGTGACACAATGGTAGACAGTTACAGACACTGGGTAAGAATGCCCAGGAGTCGTGTCAGGGTCAGGTCTTAAAGGAACGTGTAGTGTTTAGATATGGAAGGAAGAAATGATGGAAAGAGAGAAAAACAAGTGCAGAGGTGGGGAGGCCAAAAAGTTGTGGTATGAGTTGAGAGGACATGGTGAATTATGAGAGAGGGAGATGAAGCAGAGAGGTCATTCTCTGCTAACTTGTCGAAAGCTCAGTAAGCCATTCTGAAACAAGTTTCATTTAATCCAGTGGCCACTGTTCTTTTTTTTTCAATTTTTGGAAGTCATGTAGAGGATAAATTAGAGAGGAGAGAGAAAGAGAAAGAGAGACAAGTCTGAAGGTTCAAGGTCCAGGTGAGAGATAATGTACAATGTAATTAATATCCACGCCAAAGAGATTTTCCAGACCAAGGGAACTAGCCCAGAGAAAAATATACCAGCTTTTTCTTCAAAGATCTTTATCTCTTTGCATGCTATTTGTGCAATGGTAATTGCTAGGGGGAAAAAAAAAACACAAACAGACAAAAAAAAAAAAAAACTCCTCTGTTTTTTAAAACTCTGAAAAAGCCTTGATCCTGAAAGTATCTTGTTCTTGCAGAAGAATATTACTGTGATAAAATAGGAACTGGATTCTTTCCTAGCAAATAGAAAGCAGAAAGCTAGCTCAAGAAACAAAATCCTGGCTCAGGACTAGGATATTGGTGAAATAACAGTAATAAAATGATTGAAACATCTCCAACTGTAGAGAATGCTAGTATGAGCTACCAGCAGGCTGTTCAAACAGTAACTTTTAGCAAGTGAAAATCCTTAATGGATGATAAGAGATAGAAAATGAACACCTACTAACAGATGCTAAACTAAAGTAATGAAAGTGAGATTAGACATCAGAAACAAGAGGAGAGAGTCGCCAGAGGCTAGACTCAGGAGAACTGGGTGCAGATCACATATGGGAGAAGGAGCCCGAAGAATCCACCACTGGGCTTAGAGATTGGAACTGGAGCAACCTGGGCAGAGTGAGACAGAATGGGAATGCAGTGTTGTCTGTGCTCCACATCGGAGTTGGAGGTGCCTGGTAGGTGGTTGGAAATATGTATTCAACTCAGGGGAAAGGTGGCTGTGGAGATACAGATGTAAGATCCATTTCTATCTAGCTTGTAGATGAGCCTGAGAAATAAGTGAGAGAGATTTGAAGGGAGAAAACAAGCATTTCAAGAATAGAAACCTGGGAAACCAATATTCAAGAACCAACCCATCTCAATGGGAAGCTGTAAGAAAGGATATTAGGAAGGAGTGGGCAGAAAGATGGGAAATGATTAGTGTGCTCTAAGCCCAACGAGAAAAGAGTGCCCAGAATGAAAATCCAACCATGATTACTTCAGCCTGACTACCTGCTGTGTGACTGACTACTCACTTGATACCTCAGTTTCCTCACCTGTCAATTGGGGATAATAGCATCCATTTCATAGAGCTGTTGTTAGAACTGAATGATTTAATATATGATAAGTGCTTAAAGCAGGGCCAGGCAGAAAGCAAATTCTATATACATGTTAAAAAAAAAAAAAGAGAAAAAGTTCTACAGAGACATCCCTTTGGGTATGTTGGTTAATGCCTGAAAACAGTTCATTGGTCATTATTATTGGTGACAGGTGCTGTCTATGAAAACACAACACATAATAATTATCATTTAAAACTTGTTTTCCTACTTGCTATTATTTAGAGTTTGTGAATATGAGAGAGAGAATTATCCCAATGTCTTTATAAGAACAAATACAAGTACTGATACGTGCACCAAAAAATATACCAAAGACTAGATTAAGGGTGAATTTAGCACAGCAAACTGAAGTATGGAATTATCACACACACGAACGGAAAAGACACATGGGGTTTTTATTAATAACAATATTAGGTGTCTGAAGTCTCACTAGAATTATTTTAGAAACACAGATGATCAAACAGATGTATGCTGTATGTGAATATGTGAATAGTAAGTGACACAAATTGTAGCTGGGATAGTCACCTTAAGCTTATACATCTTTCTGTCTGATTATGACATGTGATGAAAAATGAGTTTCAGCTCCAAAGAATACAAATTTTTATTTATGAGCACTGGTATGTGTATCATATTGCACAATTTTATAACCAGAAATTATTGCTATCCTTTATACTTTACACTTATTGAATGTTTATTATGTGCCGGGCACTACTGAGTATGTTATATTATTCACCCACTTAAACTTCACAATAACCCAATGGGGTAGTTAGTAACATCTTCATTTCACATGCGAGGAAGCCAAGATACAGAGGAATCAAGCAACTTGCTTTCAGTTACACATCCAGGGAGTAGCACAGCAAAGACTGGATTCAAGTGGGCTGGTTCCAGAGCCTTTGCTCTAAGTTGTTATGCTACATTACTTCTCACTTAGGAAGGAGAAAATAAAGATAAGTAAGATGGAAAGGAAAAGACTATTCTGCCTTCTGGAGATCTGTAACATGTTGTTATAGACTGAATTGTGTTCCCCTAAAATTCATGTTGATGCCTTAGCCTCAGTGCTCAGAATGTGACTGTGCTTGAAGATAGTGTCTTTTATTTTTTTTTAATTTAAAATTTTTATTTATTTTTTTTACTTTATAAAGTTTCATATTTTTTTAACATATGCAATTATTTTCCATCATTTACAAGACAGTAGTTGCAATGACACTCAAAACAGAAAAGCAAAGTAAAAAATCAAAACACCAACTTCTGTTTCATGTAATGAGACTTATACAGAAATTAGAAGGTTAAGTAACAACTAGTTAATCACCTAATTTCACAGCTATCTGAAGTGGCAATCGTTATATAGCAGCTTATCTATGATACATTCAAGATAAATGATACTATATATTACTTGTTCATAGGTTACAACACAGCCTGCTTAATACCTTTCCTTAAATTCCACCTCTATACTACAATATGCTTGAGGTCCATGCAAAAAAGTAGCTACCTTTTATGTAGGAAATGGATGATTAAGTAAGAGATACAGAAATGCTGAGGCATAGGAGCACATGTACCCCAATGTTCATAGCAGCAATGTCAACAATAGCCAAA
>NC_043707.1:84843847-84850748 GCF_006229205.1 Suricata suricatta
GATGGTGGAGGGCACGTATGAGGAAGAGCACTGGGTGTTGTATGGAAAACAATTTGGCAATAAAATATTATGGAAAAAAATGACCATAGCTAAAGCTCTGTGAGACTTTCTTAAATACTCAGTAAAGCAAAACACAAAAACTTTGTTTTTCTGGGCAGATAAAGAAAAGCTTTTGTTCATAATCTCTTATCAGAAGCCAACCAACAATCCAAGAAAACTATCTTTTCAACAGAGAGAGAGAGAGAGAGAGAGAGAGAGAGAACAAAATTTAATCTTTCCCAGTGTACTTTCAAATTCATTCATTCAGGTCTTAGTCCTGAGCATGCCTAAAACTCTTACCCAAAGTTTCCCTTCACAAACCTTTGATGGCTTTCCTTTCTCATTTAGATTTTGTCCTAAACGCTCCCTCTCTAAACACCCAGTCTCCTTTCAGAACAAAATTATTTTCTTTTCCCCCCAAGGAAAGTGTATTCTCATTCCTTATGCCTTTCTTACACATCTCCTATTTTCCCTACAGACAGAATTGCTTTCCTTATCATTTCTGGCAGTCGGTATCTTAAAGAACCTTCTTGCTTTTTCTTGTCCTCAATCATTGAGGGCAATGTTTTGCTTATCTTCTGGGGTGTTTACATTTTAAAGACATACTAAAATTCACAGCTTCAAGGGAGATAGGACAGGAGTTTTCTCCTTCCCCCCAGGAGTTTTGGGTATAATTTCTATTTAAAATTTTCCTTTGTGTTAAGAGTCCTATGAAGATGTGGGATGTTTAATCTGTTTCCTCATCAATTACTATAATTTTTTAATCACTTTTTTTAGAGATTCCATTGCTTTGTTTCCTAAACAGGCTTTGTGCTGACCTTGACCTATGGCAGCTTGTGCCCTCCAGGCTTTGGAAAATGGCTAGGCATGCTGAGGTCTCTGGCTCACTTTCCTGCTCCCCCACCTTGCTCTGCCAGCCCCAAAACCATGAGGCTGGTGGACACTCTCATTTTTGAATCCCATCCCATCTTTGAGCTTCCAGACATGCACTTTAGTCTCCTGCTGGGGATTGGTGGCCCACAATGGCGGCCAGCCCACTGTGGCTACCACGAATGTTTCTTCCTTACCTGCAGGGTGCAATGCCCAATTTCTCCAGCAAATGCATTAGACCCACTGGTGTTTTCTGGGAACCCCCACAATTATGTGGCGATCTATAAATATCTGACGTATGGGCTACCCCTCCCCACACAGAGTTAATGGCCAACTCGGGATTTTCGCAACAGATGCCTCTTTCCCAACACCCATTTCATTGGTTTCCTGCCTGGCTCTCCCATTATAAGCTCACAGACCTCTTGGGAGCTTTCCTGCTACAATCTGAAACCAACTTCATTTGCTGAAGACAGGGAGAGAGCAAAGAAAGAGGTGGCCTCTCCAGAATAGTAGGTGGCAATTTAATAATTGCAAAGGGAACTTACGTACAGGTTTGTCTTGGGCAGTGTCAGGATGAATCGATGCCTGCATCCACCCCTAAATCTTATAAATGCTTTATTGATTTCTTTTGAGGAGAGGTGGGGGAGGGGCAGAAATAGAGAATCCCAAGTAGGCTCCTCACTCTCAGCTCTGAGCCCAAAATCATCGATTTTATGGAATGTGAGACCATGACCTGAGATAAAACCAAGAGTTGGAGGCTTAACCAACTGAGCCACCCAGGTGTCCCTGCCCCTAAATCTTAAAAGCTCATAAAGGTACCCTCACTCAGCTCAGTCACAGACACCTGCAGGTGCTTTCAATGTCACATCACCTCAAGGCTGTTTCCTTGGAGCAGTGTCTGGGAGCAGGGAAGGCAAGTGGACCCCACATACCAAGGACAGGGGACCCTGTGAGGAGCCTCCAAGTGTCTGGTCCAGCTCCCCACTCATTTGGCGGCCATGCCTTCTTGATCATGTTCCCCAACTCTATTATCCTTATTATGTTTTATAAAAATAAAATATAATAAAGGGAAAGAATAGATTTATATCTGCGTAGCTTCATGTGCAGATTTTCTCCCTTTTATTCTACACTAAGCCCCAAGAAGTATACAGGCAATTCTGGAAAAGCATTTTGAACAATATCCCTTTCTCAATAAAGGGGCAAGGACTACTGCTTCTCTCTCCCTCTCAAAAAAAAAAAAAAAAAAAAAAACCAGAACATTGTATATAAAAGAAAACAACTCAAAACGTGGTGAGGAGAAAGCAGACTAGCCAGTGAACTTGGAACCTGGGGAAAGACATGGTGGTGAGTTCCCTGAGTTTGACTTTTGTCTCATATATACCAGGCATGTTGCCAACGGGAGTTAACCAGCCAGAAATGTCAATGGGTACAGACAAAAAAACCCCAAGGGATGCCTAATTTCTCCAGCCAAAGGACCAGGAAAAAGCCACCCTAGGAAGAGCAAGACCTTTTGTAAAATAGCCACTCCTCTTCAGTGGAACACCACAGATAGCACGGCAGCCCCACACCACCCATGTCAACCAGGGCTGTGGGAGCAACCTTGACTTCCACCATGCAAAGCTGTAACAGAATGTCTGGCATCCCCCTGGATGAGAAGAAGGCTAACTCAGGATTAGGGAACTTCATCACTGACCCATCACGAGGCACCCATGCCCCATGGTATTAGTGGAGACAGGATGAAGAATGGGGACAGCTATGCCCACCCAGTGGTAACAAAATGTGGTCCCTTGGGTGGATCTGGCTTTACAACTCCATTGCTGGTAACAAGGTGACGTCACCTCCCTTCCCCTTTTGAAGGTGTGTCGGAGAAAGCTGATCAAATCAGAACATCTAAATATCACCCAGAATTCTTACAACATAATGTGAAAATGTCTAGTTGCTGATCAAAACTCACTTGTCATCAGGAGAACCTGGAAGATCTCAAACTGAATGAAAAAAGACAATCAATATACGTCAACTCTGAAATGCCAGAGATGTTAACGTTATCTAGTGAAAGATTTATTTTATTTTTTAAGTTCATTGAGAGAGAGAGAGAGAGAGAGACAGAGAGAGAGACGGAGAGAGAGACAGAGAGAGAGACAGAGAGGAGGGGGGGAGAGAACTCTCAAGCAAGTGGAGGGGATGGGCTGAGAGAGAGGGAGACAGAGAATCCCAAGTAAGCTCCTTTCTATTAACACAGAGCCTGATGTGGGACTCAAACCCATGACCATGAAATCATGACCTGAGCTGATATCAAGAATCAGATTTTTAACAGACTGAGCCACCCAAGGGCTCAGCCATAGTAAAAGTGTTTAAACAAGGAATTACTGACATCTTTTCTCTTATTTTTAAAATTACAGACATTCTTGACACAAATACAACATTGGACTTTCTTAGCAAAGAAATGAAGATTTTGAGATAAAAGGGAGAGACACTGAGGACAGATGCTCTATTGCTGTGAGCATAGTTTTGAGGGAATAGATCACTTAAGATTTTTACTTTCTGGTAGTATTTGTTTGCTAGGGCTTCAGTTACCCACTACCACAAAGCAGGCACCAAAATTCTAGAAGCTGGAAGTCTGAAAGCAAAGTGTGGGCAGGGCAGTGAAGGAGCTGTCCAAGGCTCTCTGCTTGGAGTGTAGATGGCCGCCTACCCTCTGCTCCTCTTCACACCATCTTCCCTCCATGTGCATCTGTCTCCTAAGTCTTCCATGTAAGGACTCCCCCCATACTGAATTAGGGGCCCACCCTGACCAGTGTGGCCTTATTTTAACTAATAATACATCTGCAACCATACTGTTCATCTGAACATCAGCACATATCAAATTAATAAACATTCCCAGAGGTAACTGTCATAGGCTCAGCTATTTGGAAAAATGGAGAAAAACAAGAGTAGTGACATCCTTTTATGTGTTACATGTATTAACTGTGCACTTTTTAAAAGTACAGTTTTCTAATTAGCTGCAAAGTTTCAGACTGGATTAGCAATTCAGATGTTTTGAGAATCCAAGTTACAGTGTTTTTATGATAATTGGGTCTCATGGATGCAAACAGAAATGTATTTGGAAGAGGTGCGTATCACTGCTGACCTTGTCGGACTATTACATCCTATTAGACCAGAAAATGTACAAGCAATGCTAAAGTTGGTGTCAGAGAAAGTGGAATGTTTGCTCAGCGCTGTGACCCTACTCAATTTTCATGATTTTTCTAGCAGCTTCGATGCCTTGAAAACATTTTTAAAATTTTAATTTTCACCACCAGATCATTTGAATGGGAGCTGGCATTACATTGTCTCCTTTCTCGATGCTTCCTGGTAGTTCTTACTCATTACTCGTCATTGACATGAAGGGCAAGCATCTCAGTGAAGCCATTAAGAAACCTTGAAAATCTCATTTTTTTATTATATAGTAAGGGAGGGGCCCTAGTATTTTAAGTCTTGCCTTAAGTTAAAGAATTCTAGGATTTTATGCATTTTGTGAGGATTGCACCTGGTTCATAGGCATGAATCTCTCGAACTCTTCGATGCAATAAGAAAAAAATACAAAACAAAACAGGAGAACCCGAGGGTGAAGCCTACACATTAAAAATTTTATTTTATGGCAACTATCTTGATTCTACTTATCTATTTTCTCTCATGATAAATAATTTCTAGTTTTAAAAAAGACTAAAGGGACACCTGAGTGACTCAGCCAGTTAAGCATCCGACTTTTGATTTCAGCTCAGATCACGATCTCACTGTTCATAATTTTGAGGCCCACATAAGGCTCTGCACTGTTGGCATAGAGCCTGCTTGAGATTCTGTCTTCCTCTCTCTCTGTCCCTCCCCTTCCTGCTCTCTATCTTGCTTTCTCAAAATAAATTAAAAAAAAAAACATTTAAAAACATAATAAAATAATAAAATTTGTTTAATTCAAAGATTAAAAACCAGAAAATTGCTTAATGTCATATCATTTTTCATCAAAGTCAACCATTTCACAATTTTCATATGTTCAAAGTCAGTATACCTTATTCTTTTATTCTTAAGTTATTTACACTCTGCATCCATACAAAAGGTGGTATGAAATAAGCAGATGAGATGGTAAATTGAACTTATTTCTAGAAATTTTTTATGAAGAAGTTTATAATGTTAATTCACAAGTTCAGTGACTAATAATAATAATAATATTAATAATAATAAAGTAAAATGCAGGTTCTCAGGAGCCATCAATGTTGGACACACATTTGTAAGCCACAGAAGGAAGAAAGTTGGGATGAGATCTATCTTGGCCAGAGGGAACAGAGTAAGTATAGATCCCAAGAAAAGTGCAATTTTGGGGGCAAGTTTGTGTTGAGCTCAGGGGAAAGGGAAGGGGGAAAGCCAGGCTGCAAAAGGGACCCTGGGATTGTTGCTGTCACTCTGGCTCACCAGCAGCAGGAACCAGCAGTGGAGGCAGGGGTGACGGAGGGCAAGGGTGATCTCTCCACCATAATGATGCAAGAAAGAGAAGTAGAATTGGCCACGTGTTTAGGGGGTAGAGTAACCAAGGCTAGGATTCAGGGTGCAGGAAAGACTCAAAGAACAGAGACTGAGGGAAGAAAGAGAAACGAGAAGGAGCTCACATGGACAACCAGACCACCTAAAGAACATCTGTCTAGTGCATCCTTACTTATGATGAGTGAGGATCTCCACTTTTGTCTGATCCAAGTCCATAGAATAGCTTAATTTTTCATGCAACCACCACTCTGTAAAGTTTGGATAATTCTGTATATATTTAAAAGATGGCTTTGTAACCCTTCTCCTATATATGTTGTCTATATGCACTGACTCCAGCAGAAATGGTGGTCACCTTGAGAATTATGTTGGAACAGACAGTGAAACTTTCTCCACATTCAATACCCTCTCTATAAACTGAACTGTAAAGGTAGTAGGTGCAAAAACGATTCAACATGGAGAAGAAAGAACCTGTCTGGGAGGAATAGGGCTCTGTGGTTTCCCTCCCTGCTGTCCAGGATTTCTCTAGCCGCCCCTGTTCACCTCACTCCTGTCTCAGATATGACTCTTCAGATCAAGTTGACATGGTCATCGCATGCAGGGGTCTGACAGAGGGTAGCGTGGGGCTCTGAGACTCACCTTCATGTCATTGAGGTGAGAATCTGATTGGCTCCCCTGGGCTAGATGCCCAAACCATCTCCAACTGCTACCATCAGGATTTGGTTATAAACAAGACTGTAAGGGTTCAAAGAGTGGTAACTCTCCAAACAACTGCCTAAAGCAGGACCAGCTTGTAACCCTTGGCAGGATGCAAGTGTAGTTCAAATACTCAGTAAAATATTTCTGAACCAATTGATAAATGATCATGAGATTCAGGGAAAATCAATCTCCCCCGTGTGTACTGACAAAAGCAATGGTTCCTAAGTGAAAGTGGTGTTTCATCAGAAACAGGGAAAGTAAAACACATGCACTTGCTGGAGATGTTATTGAAAGGAGCCAGGCGTCGGGACAGTGGTGACAAAGTGATGTTATGTCCCCATCGATTAAAGTACAAAAAAACCTTGGATTGTGAGTAACTTGTTCTGCGAGTGTTCTACAAGACAAGCAAACATTTCTTATGAATTTTAACTTGATAAGCAAGCGATGTCTTGCAATACGAGTCATTCGTGACACCAAATGTCACATGATCACAACTGAGCCAATGGTTCATCTCTCTCTCTCTCTCTCTCTCTCTCTCTCTCTCTCTCTCTCTCTCTCCTGCAAAAACGGGAGGCATCACAATCCCAGACTTTAGCCTCTACTACAAAGCTGTCATCATCAAGACAGTATGGTACTGGCACAAAAACAGACAAATGGACCATTGGAATAGAATAGAGAACCCAGAACTGGACCCACAAGTATATGGCCAATTAATCTTTGACAAAGCAGAAAAGAGTGTCCAATGGAAAAAGGACAGCCTCTTCAACAGGTGGTGTTGGGAGAG